>NC_058023.1:14535304-14843145 GCF_019176455.1 Solea senegalensis
TGGGTCCCCATCATTGCATTGCATTAAAACCTCTGCAGTGAATTAATGTACTATTCCAGATCCATAATTAACAATCATCCGGGGACCATATCCCTTTTCAAGTAATCACCGATTGCAATAAGAATTTCACTTTCTGTTTAAGGCAAGATTACCGATGACCATGCAATGCAAATCAGCCAACAGTTCTAATTAAGCTCCAATCCTTTTCTTTCTGCTTAGACCCTTTGTGTTCACATACAATGTGGAGTTTGTTTCTTCTGAATTACAAAAGACACATTTTTTATCACAACGCTGCAGATAGAGGGCTGTGTAGTGCCCCGAGAAAATGGTTTGTGGTTATGTTTGTTCCATTGACTGGGATGTGTGGTTTATCTTCTCCTTTTTTCCTCACATGTTTTGCATTGTTTATCTTTGTGTTTGTGTCTGCACTGCTAGAGTTTCTTTCCTGTATGACATAGGGTCAGATGTCTCTAAACAGTGTACAGAGAGGTTATTAACCTATAGAGAGAATTTTGCTTTATAAATCACACCTGCATTCACATTCTCAAAACAAAATCTCAAAACAACAACTTTCTTTATGGTGATGATATTTCAGCTCAAAATGATTCAACCATTTCAGTCTAATTTGCCTGAAAGGCAATTCATCAATATCCCACAACTGATATAGTGAGGCTTAAAGCTGTTGAATGATTTAAATGGCATCTTTAAATGCTTCTTTCTTCCACCCATGTCTAAAATGGAGCAGACTATTTGTAGACTGACACTCACTGTGTTAGGATTAATTATCACCCTCCACAACCCCACCTCACCCAACAAGTTAAAGATTCAGAGAGGAAATGGCCCCTTTTATGCAAATGAAATTGAATATGTCAGTCAGTATAATTGTGAAAACCGAGCTGACTTGGATTGGTGTCTATGCCGTATAGTGGTTCCAACTGAAAGTCAGTTTATTAATGTTCTCCCCAGTCTTTGATTCATGCTCTTTAATGGCTTGGCAAATCAAACTGTAGTCTATGGTGGAGTCCTGATGACTTGAAATGTTTGGGCTGTTATAAATGAAAACCAGACTCTGATCTTTTTAAGAACCTTTTTAAATGCTGAGAGTTAAGCCAGCATCAAACAAACTTGTAATGAATGCAGATCTGCAAGATTCTCTGTTCTTTTGAGTTAAGTGTGATGATGTCATTAACGAGCTACCAGATGCAGGCAGACGACTCGACCAATAATATGCCACTACAACAGGTACTCCATACACTCACTTATAGTAGTTGAACCTAATAAATCCCAAAACAAGGGTATTCCATGTCAAGGAGAAGACCTTGTGTTATTTTTTTAATTAGTCTGCATCAGTGTTCTTTTTAGTTCTGTGTTTCTTTTACTTTTCCTCACTATTGATGAGCTGTGTGTTTAGAAAGTTTTTGTTTTGCTTAACTTTTATGTTTGGAAGCACAAAATAATGAGAATTGGGATTTTTAGGATGTAATAGTCTACCTTTAAATTAAACTTCAATGACGCCTGCTGTAGCATAGTCACCACGCTGTATCTATTGGCAACCAGCTTCGTCCTTACTTCTTGTCTGAGATCATTTGCTTTCTGTTGCGCATCGGTACATAATAGAGGTATGGCTCCAGTATATCTTTTTCCCTTTTCATACAAAATCCTCATTCTGCCAAGTCCAGTTAGCTGATAGAACCGCATCATGCAAAAGTGGCTGAGACCTCAAGAGTGTTGAAAAGTGATATTTCTGTGGGATTTAGTGTAGAAAATGTAGCATAAATCTGGTTAAAAAAAAGACCAAAAGGATGAGGGTAGTATACAGTAGGGGCGATACTAATAAATTTCATGAACTACATTTGTCCTGCCCACATTGTTGGAGGCTTCCAATTTTCATTTATGTCTATCATTAAAAAATATATAGTTCCAATCATGAAACCGTCTGCCCCCTCAGCCCTGGGGACATTAGTGTTCTTAAGAACTGTGAAGGCTTTCATTCAGCCACCAAATTATTAACATGGCATTGATCCATGAAAAATACAGCAGTGGGATGCTGTGGAGTGCTTCTTCTTTTCTAGTGGCAGTAAATGAGAACAAGGTTACATAATGACCTCAAGGGAGAGCAGGCACAGTCCCATGTGCCTCACCTTTTAGCTTGTGACAGAGTTTACACTTCTAATTTGTTTGCTGGCAGTTGCTTAAGAGTTGACCTGCAATGGTACTATTTCATGTAGATTATAGTTACTTCTCAAAGGAGATGCCAAGATGCAGCAGAGGTGACAAGTTTTAAATGGCTGGCATTTTGATTAGTTTAGATGTATTGTCACTAGTTAAGACTAAATAATATCCAACTCTGCTCCCAGTGTTGATACACTCAATTAAACACTCAGAGACGCCATTTACTGGTGTGATGCCACGGTGCCATAGAGAAATCCAAGGTTTCAATCAGCCTTTGTCTACCTGAAGCCATACAAGGAGTCTACCAAAATGGATGTTTGTCAGCAGCAGCACCTAAAATGGGGGTATGATGGTGATATCAGCAGCCATGTCTGTGAAAACACCATTACCTCCATGTCACGCCTCAACAACTCCACATTGTGTGATGACTCCCACCCCCTCCCGATCCACCCCCTCCCCCTCACCTCCAGTGCTGATCTCCTGTACATGTTGTAGCAGTCTATCACAGCCGGCGTAGGGAGACGCACTGAGCCATAATGGATGGCCCCGGAGCGAAAAACAGCCCCAATAGCATATCAATTACCCATCAGCACCCTCTTGGCTGGATGCCAGTGTGTGCCACACCCCAGCCAAGTGAATGAGATAAGGTGCAAATGCAGATATAATGGTGCTTTTTGTCATGTACAAATTATGCAGTGACAACTCTGCTGCCCACCTGTCCAATCCGTCAGCCAGTGAGATTTTGGTGTGTGTGTCTAACAGCGTGTGTATTGCACACAAGACTTTACGCATGTCATGAGGCAATCGGGTGATATCGCAGACTCATTTGCCCAGTGGAGACCCCGCTGCTTGCCTGTTTATCTGTTCGCCCTTTTGATTGCTGACCACACATCTTATGTCACCTCTCCACAAATCCTGCAGGTTAATTTGTCCCTCGCTCGCAGCGATGCTGCCACTGCTGCTGGGCAGCAAAGAAATCAGCCTGTATACAAGCACAATCACACATTTTCACATACACAAATGAGGTGATTCAGACGGTTGGCATTATTGCAGCTGTGTGGCCACTAATGGCCTGCTGACGTGATTGATAAAAGGCAAACAGTTGCTCTGCAGGGGGACAGATGGAGCTACACCTCCCACTGAGGCTGGCACTCAAGCTTCAGTGGAGATTACAACGGGGTCTGACTTAGCAATACGGCAACATTTCTATTGGATTTATCAGCCTGCATCGTAATGACAAACCCAAAATGTAAATCTCGCAATCAACGTTTCAAGGAGAGATGGGTCCCTTTGATTACTAATCACTTTGATGTGTTCTTAATTTTACACAGATGTGATACACACATCATGAGCAGGAACTGACTGTCTAAGAGACAAACACAGCAACACAACTTCATTGTTAAGAATGGGAAAATTATATTGAAGAACAATTTCAGTTGACATACAAAAACTGCAGGAACAGAGAGGTAGCACTAATCAGATCAGAGCCTGAACACTTTGGGAGTGTGTTGTAAAGCCAGAGATGGGAACATCCATGTGATCCACACAAAGCAAACATTGTGCCCCTCTGCTATTCTTTCACCTCCAGTCCTCTACATTTTTAGCATTTTTATCCACACTGCCTTTACACTCGACTTGGTTTGCTGAATTGGGGGACCAATTAGGAGCAACAGAATGCTTACATCGCCAACATCACAGTGCAAAAAGACCTTATCAGGTGCGTGTCTCATTTGCATGGGACACAACCACTGTTCCAAACGGTGGTTTTCAAGAGATTAGTGTTGTCTTCTACCGAACCAATAAGCCCCTTTTTCTCCAAACTCATTTACATGTTACAGGGAAAAAACTAAGTCCACTCCATTTATATCCAGTGAAAAAGAACATGCGCAATGTGTTAAGATAAATGACTTGTGCTTTGAATGACACATAAACAAGCACTTCACAGGCAATTTAACTTGAACACAATTAATTACAAAGTGCTGACTGATCTAAATGTTTTCCTTCTTTCAATAACTTTTTTTTCTTACGATGAATTTCAAATCTAACAGTAACAGCAACTGGAAACATTTTGTAGCAAATGCTTAAAAATCTCCTTTTTAGTGCCGTCTGCAGGCTGTATGAACATTTTATTTTCTGCTTTTACCTTTTGTTTTGTTGCCAAATTTAAGTACAAATCAAACATAAAGTGCATACCCTTAACCTCTTCTCACAAAACATCCACATGCATGTCCTTTTATCCAAGAATTCCTCCCTAACAGTCAGTCCGTTTATCACTGTAAATATCATTCAGAAGACTTCCAGGGTCAAGATAAAATGCTTTGCGCACTCTGCTCTCAAGACCTCTGCCCTTTACTTCTGATAATCTGTTTTCACTTGCACAATAAAGTCAGTACAATCTCTTGTCTTGACCTCCAAAGGCAATCCTCTTAACAGCCACATGCTGAAATCTGCAACTTGGTTACTTTCTAGCGTGTGTGTGTGGCTTGATAAGAGAGATTAATTGCTCGGTCTGCAAAGTTCAGCTTGCTCACTAACTATTTTTGTTATCTTTTATTCTGTTTCTGTCTTTCTCTACAGCACCACCAAAGTTTTTAAGAACCCCCAATGACCAAACAGGCGTGCAAGGAGGCGTGGCATCCTTCATCTGCCAAGCTACAGGAGATCCACGGCCAAAGATTGTGTGGAACAAGAAGGGGAAGAAAGTCAGCAACCAGAGATTTGAGGTATTAGGTCTATTGTTCTGATGTAAAATGCTCGACAAAATGGGAATGCTTCAGCAATGCTTTTGGCTCCGCTTGCCCATAATCCATCTCACCAAGGCTCACCCTTGACTTGCCACCACGCATTAGCAGAGTCTAATAATCATGCTGGCCAGCCTTTTGAAAATGCATGAGTTTTAATGAGCAAGTGTACAAAAGATCAAGGGACAGATTTGTAATCAACTAAAATACAGGAAGCGAGCAATTGGAGAGAGAGAAAATATTATGTGTGGTGTGACCTAGATACCTATATTAAGATCATGTCACATTTGCTGGCTTTATACAAAAAAAAAGTAACTTTTACTTCCAGAATATCCTTTTGCTTTGTGGCATTTAAATGCATGCCCTCCCTATTTTGGCTGAATGCTTTGATTTTTGGTCAGCTTTAATCTGTAGAACACTGATAAGATTTCTATTAATTTCTGTGTCACTTCTGAGGACTGCCATGGTGTCACTTTTCCCTTTACTCTTGAGGCCTTATTTGTTCGCCATTGCACAGAAGCAAGGGCTTAACAGGCCTTGGAGAGGTCTTCCCGCCTCTTCTGTGCGCCTCATGCCAACAGAAATCTAATCTTATCAGAGTTCATCGCATTTGCATTGCATGTAATGCTGAATGCCAGCACATATATTTCCATTACCCCATTGCCTCACTGAGCTTTCTGGCTGCTGCCATTCCATACTCATTCAGTCAAGTACTGCAGCTTCATCTAATAACAAAAACCCATTTCCTCTCAGAAGTCTCGCAACATCCTTTCTAATTTGCTCTTCGGTTTTAACTGAGAAAGGATGCTGTTTTTCCCCATCACTTGCTGTCATCTTGAATGCCAACACAGCTATGGCTTGCGCAATGAAATGCTTAAGTGTATTGTTAACTAACAGATGCACAGATGAGATATTGTGAAGTTTGAAAATGTTTGTAGGCCTCTGTGAGATTGTGTGTGTGTGTGTGGTAGTATGGGAGTGTGTACGTGTGTGAGTGAGAGGTCTGAGGCCTTTGTTTATTCAAATCTACCTCTATGCTCAAAAGAAATTGAGTTATGACACAGGGCTTTCTAAACTCAGTGAGTATACGACATGTAGCATGCAAACATAGCTGAATAAGCTACAATAAACACCTGTTTGTGACATTTATGTGTCGTTCGTCCAATACAGTCTTTTGTACCACAATCTCACCCCATGGTACAGCTGTCCGTAATCGTTTATCAAGCCACCTTTAACCGTCTGTGCTTGTTTTTGTCCCATTGACACAATCCACTGTGATGCATTTAAGGGATAGAATTTTAACTTTAAGAGTGGGACAGATTCAGCCTTAAATTCTAGTCTACAAGCTGACATGAGCAAAAATTTGAACAAAGATAGACCTCCCCATTCTTAAAGTTAGTCAGCCGCATCATTTAATTTACCAATTAATAGCTAAGCTATAGTTTATTTTTTACTATAGGGTAACACATTTGGTCAGAAAACAAACAGATGTAGTGCTGTGCACTACAACTATAAATTTACTGCACAGATCTATAACTCACCTTTTCCACATGCACAACAGCAATATTTACAAATCAACACATAATCTCAAGGGTTCAATGTAAGGTAGGCAGCCACTTGTTATTTGTCATAGGAGGCACCTTGTGTAAGTCACCATCAATGTTGTTAGCCAAATGTCCTCAACGGTGTTTGTTTGTTTCTGTCTGCAGAAGGTCCCTCACCTATTGTGAACCAAAAATCTCTTTTAACATATCGTGTTTCTCGCACCTGCAGGTGATCGAGTTTGATGACGGCTCTGGTTCAGTGCTAAGAATTCAGCCATTGCGCACGCCCCGAGACGAAGCCATATATGAATGCGTCGCCTCCAACAGTGTTGGAGAGACGAGCGCTACCACCAAACTCACTGTTTTACGTGGTAGGTGTTTCCTTACAACTCCAAAAGACAACACACACACACACACAACACTTCTTTTCTCCCAGGTAAGATTACATTCAGCTGCTTTATGTCTATCCTGATCCTCCTGTATTTGTTTTTCAATATTACACCGTATAGTCAAACCCAATTAGAGATTCTCGTTGTGTCTTCTAACATAAGATTTAGTCCATTAGCCATTTAGCCAAGTAAGTTTCCATTCCTAAGTGACTTAGGTCATTTGCATACACATTCCTGACACAATAATTAAGATGCCAGTTAAATTATGCAAATAGCCATCCATTCCTAGCCTGCAGTGGTTTAATGGAAAAGCTCAGCAATAAATTTCAAATCAGTCATTTTTCATCTCTCAGCTTTGATATTCGTTTGACCGTGCAGAAAATAAGGCCGTGTATTCTCATATGATTAATTAGATTGTTTATGGTCATATTCTAGTCACAGGTTGCATCAATGCCAGTATCTCTCAGTGGCAGTGGCTGTTAATGCCCAGCACTCCTCTATAAAAAAATGTGCAACAATTCATAGCGAGAAAAGGTCTGCTTCTTGGTTTACATCCAGTGAGCAGTGAAAATAAAAGCACTATCACAAATATGAAGTTGGTTGACTTGGTTTACAGTGCCTCTTTTACAGTAAACACTGCGCAAAATTTTATCTTGATTACATACAAGACAAGTGTGCGTGGCCACTACCTCAAAAGATCACATTATATCTCTTGAAAACATGACTTGTTTGGTTATGAATAGAGAAAATAGCTTTGGGAAAAAGGCTTAGGCAGCCTGAATGAGGTGTGCTCCATTATGGGTCACATTTACACAACATGGCAAATGAGTTTCTATTGAGAAGGGTCCTTCCATCCTATAGAAAAAAAGAGCTGGCTCTGCGAGTCTCTGAACACCCCCCATCTTCTGCTTCTTATCTCACCAATGAGCCAACAAAAGGCCCCGTGCACTGTCTCCAGAGGCCAATTGAAAGAGAAAGGTGGCACGTTCACATGCAGCTCTCTTCTGTTTACTAGAGAGTACAAAGTGTGTGTATGTGTGTGCGTGCATTTCCTCTTTTACTCTCACTCTGCCTATCCCTTTTCCCCCATCACCCCCATACACGTGCCAACAGATAGCTGAGGGATGGGTAGAAGATGCTTTTCCCAGGCTCCATGGCCTAGCATTAGCATGTTTATTACTATTTCCATTTTGCTCTTCTGCTCTTCTCTCCTTTCCCATCAATGTATTGAAGGTGAGTAATGGCCTATCACGGACCAAAAAAAAAGGAGGAGAAAGCCTTTTCTTTCTCAGCTTTGGTGCAAATAAATAGGTTGCGCTCCCCGTCCTTTTACTGCCTCCATTGGATACATAGAAACCCCAAAGACTGGCCTTGATAATGACTTAGGCAATAGTATGTCAACCGTCTGTCACCCCTGACTTTGTCACAACAGGGACATATATACTGTATACTATACTCAGTTCTGGTGTCAGGTATAGGTTTTAATTAGGAAATATATTGTTACACATTTGCATTGAGCAACCAAATAAATAAAAAGCTAAACAATTACTTTAGGCACTCAATGAAAGGCAAGCATTAAGAAGGATGGAGGTATTGCTTTGATAAATTCTAACTCTATCTTTTGTCATGTATTTTCTATAGCAGTTCCGAAATCGTGCCCTCCCTTACTCAGAGACAAAACAATGACTAACTGAGGATGTGGTGAGCAAGCTGCACTGTATGTCCAGGTCATCTCAGGATGCATTAGACAGTATATTATTTAGGAGAACCAAAAGCTTTGCCCTTCCAAAAATACTTCATACAGAACGTTAAATACAGCACCGCCGGTTTGCTACTTATCATTTCACATGACGTGAACTGCAGTTTGAAAAATGCAAGTTTGCATTTTTTTGGTTTAGGCTGAAGCTGTCATCACAACCGGCAAAATTATTTCTCCCCACATTTGGTCTTTTGTAGTAAAAGAAAATGGCTACACTTTCACAGAAATGTATGGTGTAGGATCAGAGAAAAATAAATAAGAAAACCAAGATAAGTGCTACAACGCCATGCCTAACACATATAGAGTGTCTGTTCTTTTAGTTCATTTGGGTTCCAATGGTCTGTGGAAACGACTCCAAAGCATCTGTTGTGGGAAGCTCACCACAGGGGTTGATGTCTAATTCCATGAAGGAAAAGCACATTGTTGAAATTGCCATGCCATGAGGAGAGGGGACTTGAGGTGAATCCAAAATCCCAAGTACCAGGGGATATTAGTATTCGGATGGGCCTCCGACTTGATGGGAAGAACCATTAGTAATGAACTTTCAGGCTTAGAGAAGCGATTTGCATGAAAGACAAATCATGAACGTAATGATGTTCCAAGTCAAATCTGCCAGGCCACGGCATGAGGTATGAGTTCCCTTATTTTATTTTTTTACACCCTCTGTTTTGATTAACTGAGATGACCCACCTCATATGCCTCGTGTGTTCAATAAAGGTCATCTCCATTTGCCTGGTAATTGAGGAAGACAGAAAAGAATTTTGAAATAAAGAAACAGGACATTTTGGGTGTCACGGCTAGAATATGATTTAAATGGAGTAGCATTTAATCTAATCTACGAATAGGCTTTTGTCAAGTATTTGCATATACGCATGTACTCGAGAGTCTCGAAATATCTGTCACAATATTGGAAATCACTTAAAAATCATGTGTTCATTTTTAAACGTGGGCCAACAATAAAAAACAAGACTTTATGTGACAAACATCCTCCCCACGGAACTAGACTCTGTTAGAGGACTTTCCAGCAGAAAGATGTGTGCATTTGAGTGCTGTAGTTCATGATTCAGGCATGATTAAGGATTTATATTGCATCCTCGTACCCCCATTATGCTGTCAACAGCCATTTCCTGTGCCCCACACACAGGCATGCAAACTTATGCAGCTGTGCCCAACTTGACAGTGGGAGTGGAAAATGGGAAGCCACTCTCCTGTGACGGAAAAACAGAATGCATCATTTCCATTTGTATGGAATGGTGCAGTGGCACAGTCAAAGCCGTGTAGCTTAGACAGATCTTTCCACACGCACAAAGAAAAGGCTGCTACATGATCACCAATTATTCATAGACAATGTATGCACGCAGTTCTTTGTCATTGTTATGAGAAAATTGTTTTCACACATAAAAGATTACAGCAGCTGCTTAATTTATATTCTAAGCTGATATCCATAAGATGCTGGTCAATATAAAGTGTGCAGACCTGCGTGTATATAGGAAAAAAAAAAGCCCGAAAGGAAATTGCAAATGGTGACTGATAAACAGAGTAAACAATGAAACAAAAGCAGCTCCGCGTGCTCAAATTGCCTAGGAAGATAAATGCTGGGTCAGCTGTCTCGCGCTGTCGGAGCAAGGGATGTAGCAGAGATGAAGCAAGTGGCCATTGTAAAAATATTGTTTGTGATCTGTTGCTTGCAAAAAAAAAAAAAAAAGAAAAAGGAGTAGGAGGCCGGCAGCTACCGTACAATTCTGGAGTTCACTGGTGGGCACTCTATAGATGGCCAGACCTGAGCTGCCACATGGAGCACTCAATTTTGATAGAGAAAGTGATTTTTCTCCATGAAATAGTGCTGTGCAAACATGCTGACTCACTGAAGGAGCTTCACTTTTTTTTTTCCTCAAACATAAAACAGATACTCAAAAGCTCTTGTAACAGTATTGTTAGGTCCAAAGGGATTGTAAAACCAAAATGGCACAATTGTTATTGATTTATGAAAGATGTCCTACCTTGTCATTACTATTTCTATTAGTGTTTTCCATGTGAATAACTTTAATTTTGCAGCATTTATTTCTTAATAGCTGACTAAACCTTTCTGTTTTTGCCTGAGCATTCCAAGACAGAAAATGACTGCGGGCAACTACCATGACAGACAGACAGTCTGTTGTAAAATGAAAGCAGATTTATTGTCTGGTTTGACGCCATTCTCTGCTCAATTTCCAACTTCACTCATACAAAAAAAATTGATGACAAGTTATTTATTATTGTAATTAAAAGAAATTAAATTGACTGTCTTTCCAGAAACTGATTCCTTCTCCCAAAAATAAATAATTAAATCAATAAATAGATGACAAAATCAGCCCCACGGCCACTAAATATCTTCTGCATGGTTAATCATGGCAGCCAATCGGTCTCTGTACGATAGGGTGATTTAAGACAAAAGTGCTGCCAACAAGATGGATGGTAGACATCACAGGCTGCATAGTATGTGAGGAAACATGTAGGAGCCACAGACACTTGGATTACACTCTGAACATGATAGATAGTAATTCTCATACCGTGACACTATTTGTTTTATCAAAATAAACACAACCTCTTGCATTAATCATGATTCATTCAGACAAATGAGCTTTGCACTGCTCTCCACAGTGACCTCATCAAAGTGATAGCGTAATTACATGCTCAGTACTTTCTAATGCAATCTACCAGGAAAATCACGTTCGAAAGACTGAAAGACGTTTCTTTGCTAACCAAAAGTATAATTTGCAAATGTTATGTGGTACGTAACAGCAAACGATGTAAGAGTGGTTCTGCGAGACTGTATCCACACAGTGAAGTTAATGCAAATATGCTTTCACTGTTTCTGTTGACCGTAGTCAACATGTTAGCATTTTCTATAAATATATGTCCGTGTCGATCACAAGATTAAACATTTAACTCATTAATGTTCTCATTTTACCTTGACACATTATTATATGAATCTACGCACCAGAATACATAGCAGAGCATAACAAATTTTTATGAAGAAATATTCCATTGGCTGCACTTGATGGGACCACAAGGTCATAAAATAAGGAATGTGCCAGTCTGAGCCAGGTAGTCGAGGGGCGCTAATGTCAGTAGCTTTGATCTTAGCTGCACTCAGGATTCATTTTCTACTAGATTAATTGGGCACTGCAGGGTCGTCCTTAATGCAGCTAATGATCTTGAAAAAAACCTTTTCATGCTGGGTAAGGCTGCTGGCTAATTACAACCAAACAAATTTGGACTGAGAAAATGATGTGGTAAGAATTGATATTTTTGGGTGTAATTAGTTGTATATACATTATAACTTTGGCTACAGCAAAAATGAGCGTAGCAACTAATTACATGTTTTATTGCCGCGTAAAGGAAAAGGGACGGCAAATCTTTACATACTCTCGTCACAGATTTCAACAGCTTTAAAACCAGCTGTCAAATCTCAAAACGTGTGGTCTCAATATAGTAATTTCCATAATAAAATAATGCCACCCACTGCCTGCTGTGACACCCATCGTCTCCCCCAGTCCCTCTCAGAAAGAATGCCTGTCTGCTAAAATTGAAAAGCCTGATATAACCCCGTTTTCCATTAGGGCTCTCCGAGAGCCACGGGGTCCTCTCTGCAGGATGTTAGCAAGCATGAATAATCTCTATGATTCTCTCTCCTGTAGCAAGCTTTTAGCTATCTAAATTATTGAAATGCAAGCACTAGGCCTTGTCTTTCTCAGGAGGAACTGAAGTTGTAAGAAATCTGGTCCCACACATTGCCATCAGAACTCATCTGAGTCTGATGAAAAAAAAAAGAAAAACAAGTCTCAACTCATGACCCATGACGATATCTGACAGTGTCATGCATAAAATGCTTAAAGATCAAGAAGATTTTGTGTAAACATTCAGACGACTTATGGGGTGCTTCCTAAAAAAGTGTTCTATACAGTCCCAGGCCACGGCATGAGGTATGGGTTCTCTTATTTCCTCCAACTGCACATCAAAATAGTGCAAATGATTGTTTCATCAAACTTACCTTAACCTCCCTGCTTTCTGAATGTTTAGTACATAAAGTTAAATGGTAGACTTACCTGGTTGTTGATTCGCCCTCTGTGCTCCTCTAAGCTGAACGCTGTGTCTGGCCTTGGCCTGTATTAACTGCCCTCTGCACACAAAAAAGCAAAATAATTACCCTTTGAAAGTATTCAGAATGGGTACTGCACCATTTATCAAAAACACATACTGTATTAAACTGCACATCAAGCATCACAGCATCATCCAAAGTGGGCAGCAAGAGGGTAACAAAAAGCTTGATATAAAACAAAACAGATGTTTGGCAGTGTATGCTTCAAAAGTGACAGGAGCCTCATGAGAATGGATGCATCCCTAAGGATAAGGTAGTGACATCCATTTTAATTTTATGTTTGACAAATAGCTCAAAGCATTGTCAAACAGTTCTTTTTCCTCCTTTGAATATTCCTTATAATAACGGAATAAAAATGCGGATGGGAGATAAGGAGAAAAGAGCACTTTTTTTTGGTTTATTTGTTTCTACCTAAATAAATGGAACATTGTTTTTGTCAATAAATGGAATCATTGCTCAGGGTAACAACTACCAAATGGAATATGCAAAGTAAAATCCTGACGTGGGAGGGTGAGGGACAGAGGAAGGAAGACAGTGGCTGACAAAGATGGATCAAAGGAGGGTCTTCAACATAGAGCATCTTTTAACGTCTGGAACACGCTGTGGATGGATGGAGGCGGATGAAGTCAGTGAATAAAACCAAAGGCAAAAGACAATGACAGCGTTGCAGAAAAACACGATGGCATGAAAGATAGGTGTTGAAATCTCCCTTTACTCATTAATTGAAAGTGATCTTTTCTCTGAACAGTACATGTGACTGACATAACCCGTCGTCTAAAAAGCATGGTGGGGAGGGGGCATCGTAGCATAGCTGGAGTTTTGTATCTTGCTTCTTGCTGCCCTTACTGCTTGCCCAGCCAGGCCTGTAGAGAAAGTCCCACTCTCCGCCCTTCGTGCTTCATCTCTCCTTTTCATCTCCCTCTTTACCCATCCGTTTTAACACTACCCTTAAGGGGCATCCGACACTAACACTCTCTCTCTGCTTTCATTCTCCTCCTCCCACTCCCTTCCCTTGTGTTGTAAATGGAGGAATATCACAGCTAATCCGTCATGTTTATGAATGACATTGGGCCTAGAGAGAGTTGGGGTGTATCGCCAGACGTGGCGAACATCTCTGTTGCATGCCCTCTGCTTGGCTGATCCAATCTACCCCGGCAGCAATGGCCATAATAAATGTCTGTAGCGGATAGCAGGCTTGGTGGAACACAAGCGAGGGTCATTTAAGCAGAGGCGTCAAACTTAGGGCCCGCAGGCCACATAGGGCCCGTCAAACGATTCCATGTGGCCCACCACTTTAATATGATATTAACAGATTCATTTTCTGTCATAAATGGGTTTTATTGTGAATTACATATCCTAATGTAAAATATCATCATAGAATGTCATTGATACACCATGATGGCATATTGTAATCAAATTTTAAGCAAATATGGCCCACCCCTACACAGTTCAGCCCCCATCTTAGCAGATTTGAAGCTCATGTGGCCTCCAAGTCATATGAGTTTGAGATCCCTGTCTTAAAGCTTAGCTCTGGCCCTGTTTTCCTGCCACTTTCTATCCAAATGCTGGCTAGACGGATTCTCCTTACGTGCACATCAGCGCAGTCCAAAGGGAAAGAGGGAACATTTCAAACATCACTCTCAAAAGAATGTCAACACTATGGGTATTCAGTTTGAGCCGAAACATGTAATTTGCAGGTGTGCATTCCATCCTTCTTGGTGGGATATGAATGACAGCAAAAGCATCATCCACGAATGAAATTGTCTATAACCATGCTTGGATTTTGAAGGATTTAAAGAAAAGTCATACCATTTGATAAGATGTAGGAACAAAACAACAGTGTGTTGACTGAAGAATTTTACACCTACTTCTACAGTATCACTCGGGATGAGAAATGGCTCAGATTTTTCATCTGTGAAGGTTCTTCTGGCGGGGCTGGTGATTAATAGTTTGACTCTTACAATGGCATCCTCATAATCTCCGGCATTAGGTGAGATTTTTAATGACAAATACTGTAAGCAGCATTCAATTAATTATACAATCTCAAAAGGGATTTATGGAAGAAACAATCAGCACAGGGCAAAGAGGGAGACGGTGCCATTTTTCACAGAGACAGAGTGTAGTGAACCTCAGGTTAAGAGAGATTTCTGCACCTTCACCTTCCCCCTCCTACATTTCGCTGCAATGTTCATCATCACAGGAAACAATGGATAGGATTTCAGAATCCATTCCAGTTTCACTAGATGGTCACTCATCTTGCCTCAGGTATTTTCAGTTTCCTCAAATTGACTGTATTTAGCAAATAACTAATATAACTAAATATAAAAAAATGTGTATGGAAAATTAATTACATTTTGGATGCCACTTTGTGTGAGTGTGTGTCTGTTCCTCTTTAAATTAGAATTATCTGTGTGAGCCAACTGTGGCCCATTCACTTCAATATTCATTAACAAGCTCTGTACCTGTAAAACCAACTAATGAAGTCAATATTTTCCCCAGCCTACCAACACTCTTCCAGTCTGTTTTAACTGAAGTAACTTTCCTTTTCACTGCACCAATATTGACGTCACTTGCGTCATCGCAAATGTGAACTCTGCAGCACTATCTACTGAAAAAAGTACCTGGTACTATGCTAGTGGAAACATAACTTAACCGTGCCATGGCGAGGTGATAATGATAATGATAATGTGGGAGAATGATATGATGATGTCGGAGAGAATAGCTGTACATGTGACACAGTTTGAATGTAGACAGATTTTATTAAACGTGTTTTGAGATATGACTAGGTGGACAGGAAGCGACTGTGTGAAGCTATTGGCTTCATTGGATCAGAGGGCTTCGGAAGTGGCCCAAGGCATGTAACTTGGATGTAGTCTCACATTTCAGTCTTTTCCTGTCTGTGCAATCACAAAAAAATCTGGATGATAGATACTCTTGGATGTTCAGATTTGTCCCTCACCACACTCTACTTGTTTTATTAGATGAAAGGCCTGAACATTGTGTTTTCCATTATGGGATTACTTAGGCAATATGTACACATTGTGGATGCCAGGAGGCTTATTTAGGAAATCTGCCACAAAGGAAGCTCTCGGGGAAAAGCTAATCTTATTTAGACCGGACAACATATGTACTCAACAGCACCCGGGATGTATCAGTGAGATAAATATGCATTCTCTGTGGGCATTTAGGGGAAATTTACTCATCTCAATTTATTTATTATTTTGCTCTGCTATGAAGCAACATGTGCTTTCATACTCTGCATGATTGTCTCACTTGATGGCTTTATCCCTTAATGTTGAGGGTCATTACTCTGACTTACATCTGAACTATTCCAAGTATTCTACCCAAGGCAGTGCTGAGACATCGATATGCTAACCGCAGCGCCCAGACATGTGTGCAGTGGTATTTATCAAAAAGCCTTGTAAATCATCCAGATCAATTCCAAACAACATCCAAACAATTATATTAAGTGGACAGTAAGTAGAACTTTAACTAAAACAGGTAAATTAACTTTGGATAATCAAACCATCACCAGTGATTGTCATACCAAAGCTTTGCAACAATAAAATCATGCGCATAAGTTTAGACAGTGTGTGAGAGTCTCTTTGCGACTCATTGCTTTCAATACATTTTTTTTTTAAAAAGTGACACAAGTTCATGGTCAAAAAAAATATGTTCACAGAGGTTTCACCTTTGCATAGCTTTATGGACAGGATGACAGATGGAGTGCTGTGTAAAGCAGCTCCGTCTAAGTCCATTTTGAGATATAGTTAACCAGCTGCAAGTGGCTGATAAGCAAAGGGTGGTCTCAGATGTATAAACTGTCAATCAATAGGTGCTAGATTGTAGAAGTACACATTCTCACTACAGTGCTCTTCATACGTGAGCAAGAAAAACAACATTCACAGACGAGCAAAGAGAAAAATAGAGCAAATGCCGTCATAGAATTGGCACAAAGTGGAATTTCTGCCCATCTTTGTTAATCAAAAGCTTTTACATCTGGTTGAGTAATTCTGTTTGCATGTAAACAAAAGCATAATTAACAGTTCCCTCTCCCTGGCTGTGTATGTGGGGGGGGGATTAATATGTCAGTTGAACAGGAGCCGAACAGAACATTTTACTGTAAACAAATTTTAATGAACAGTGTTTCTGTGCTAATGTGTTCCAAATCAACAAACTCAGTGATAAAGAAGGAAAAAAAAAACACTAAAATAATGTCATTCCTGCACAAAGGACAACTCTGACATCATTGTAACCCCAGTATCTGGTTTATGGTTATATAAATACCATACACTCCCTGTATATTACTCATTTAAGACTTCTACCTTTCATCTTAAATCTTAAAATGAAGATAAAACCCTTTCCTTTTCCACCGCCTCTCACTAATTTTTTCATACGTAAAGTACTAATTCAATCTTGGCCAGCTAATGCATTAGCAAGCCATTAAACAAGTCAATCTGAAATCATGTCCTTGTGAGCAGTAAGAGTGCAGTGTGATTAACGTGATTAGCACCCTAACCTTGCTGAAATCACCGATCATCTTTCTTACTTTTGTTGATTTTTTTTTAAGTGTGGGAAGAGCACCAATCAGTGGCCCTCAACTTCAAATTATATGCTATTGTGTGGTGGTAAAAAAAAGAGACTTTGGCTCAGGCTGCAGAGAAAACTGAGCACATGCTGTCACACTTCATGGGTAATGTTTCTTGGCTTGATTTCTGTGCTGAGGTTTTATCTTAAGAGGGAAATAAAGAATCTGAATGACTCCTAAACTCTGCAAAAATAATCTTTTAAGGAGTTGTGTGTATGAAATGTATTGTCATATTTATTGACATGGAATCTCCTAAAATGACTGTGCTATATCATCAGAGATTAAGAAAACATGCTCAAATGAAATACTGACTGTACTTACAACAATGCTTCAGCCAACGTATTAACAATTTAACATTCAAGGGGTACAAATGTAGCTGCTCACTGTTCCGTTCCGTCTTTTGGTACATGTGGGATTGTTAACTCAAACTACCTGGCAACCTCAAGTCTCTGGAGAGGAGGAGAAGGGAGGACAACGCCCTCCAATATTTTTCATTTGGATTGCAGTTCCAGTTTTAAACTGCAGTTGCATATCTTACATATAACCAATTTAAAGCAGAAGAAAAATGTAAGAGTGGAATACTTAAGGACATAAGCTTAAATTTGCACACTTTGAGCCAAACAATCCAGTAGGTTTAGCTGAGAAGGGATTTTCCAAGCAACAATACCTATTGACCTATGACCCGTGCTACCCTCTTTGAAGAGATGGAATCCTCTCTAATATGTCCAACAAATATATCTTATTATGGCCTTCACGGATTTTCCCCCAAGAATAACTTCAATCGCAGGGTGAAAAGCCTTGTTCCACTGGGGGAAAAAGGTCAGACTAAATCCAATCCATGTGAAGTAACCGCAGTATTACAGCCAGAATGTGACCAAAAAGGTTTATAATTTTATTGCCTTCCCTTGGAAAGTTCAGCGTTATAAATGATTATTTGCTTCCCAAAGTCTTTTGTACTTCAATGCCAACTATGATTTTGGTGACATAAAACAGCTGGATTTATACTCCACTTACTGGCCATTATGTTTCTTTTGAATGGACTGTCCAAATAAACCATTTTAACGTTTCAACTTTAGAAATACCAACATACAAGGGTCAATTCAATTTAATTGAAGCTCTAAAGCACTTCACATAATGTGCAAAGGGGTCATTTAACATGCATATCTAAAAAAAAAAAACTATTTTCCATTCAAACAAAAAGAGACCATTAAAAGCCAGTGCCTCAGAGCTGTCTTCACTCGAGCATTGTGTCAAACTTAAGCAAATATCCTTGTCCTAATTTCACTGTCTGGTTCCCCCATCTTTGTTATGTATTCCACTCCAGAGTTGTAACTGCATTAGTCTTGTAATACCTTGTAAACATCACCTCAGAATGCACATTCACACAAGTGCCTTGCTGCAACACTAGCAAAAACGTATGGTGTATCTGAAGACAACTGAATGCTACCTTAATCTCTTAGGACTCATTTAAGCGTAATCAATGAGAGCCTAAACAAATAGAATAGTACTTGTATGTGTTGCTCAAAACATTACATCACAGCAAGTGGGAAGTAAGAGTGTGTGTGTGTGTGTGTGTGTGTGTGTGTGTGTGTGTGTAGTGACAGCTACCGCAGTATGACGACAAATAGTGGTGAATTTATGCTGCGTTCAAGCAACTAAAATGGCCACTGTTGTCACACATAGCAAATGTGATTTTACTCTTTCTTGTATTTGGAATGAATGATCAATAGATATAATCTACTAATGGGTTTGGTTTTACATCCAGTGGCCTAATGTCTTCAGCAGAAATCTGCTCACTGAGGTAATTTTTGAGCCAATGTCCTTTAATACTCCTCCCATACTTGGCACCACACACTCATGCGGCCTGATAGCCTCATAGTGGCTAATGTGTGCAAATTGTCATTGGGAGTCTTTTTATATCAAGCACCAGTGCTCAGCACTTCTCTAGGTGACTTCAGCATTTCTCTCCCTTCCATCTCATTTAGTGTGTAGATCCATTGTTGAATATACAATATGGGTGTGTAAAGCAGAAACTGCCCTTGTCTTACACTGTCCTTGAGATTGCAGTTCTCAGTGAGGACGTTTGTGTGTGTATGTGTGTGTGTGTTTTTGCTCAAATTCAGCTTTCAGTTTTGACTTTCATATATTACACAGTGAAGCCTGGCATACTGTACAACACAGCATATTAACCTCAACACAGAAAGCACACTAATAGTTTCCAATTTCCAGTCCTATGTAAATGCAACTCAGAACTCCTAGGGAGTAAGGGTTTCTCTTACTGCTGATCATTTAGTTAACTGCAACACAAAAACCTAACTCATGACTGCTTATGACACTGAAAACATAGCACTAGGTGAAAACTGGAGACAACTGGTCACTAATTGATTGCTAATTTCATTCTCAAGTTTTAATAGTCTGTCAATAACCCAGCTTCTACAAAAAAAATGCATTTGTGTCTTAAATTAAACAGGGATTAATCTTGGCCCTCTGGAATTTAAGGGAAACACTGCAGTAACTGTTGATGTGAATTGTTAATCAATTAAAGCACAAGTTACAAAATCTGTTGATCTGTTCCATATCCTAATGGTAACTAAATGAGCAAGTGCTTTTGTATTTATTGTGTCTTGACACTCAAATCTCAACTTCAGTGCAAGAAAAGTTTTTTTTTGATACTTCACGGTTGATGTCATGACATTTTGGCCATTCGTGATGAGCATGAGTATTCATCTGTAAGCTGCCATAAATTACATTTCCAGGCCAAGCAAAAATGAATTCAAAAGGCCAGAAACCTTTGTAACAGATCATTAATTTTAAATGCTCTGCCTGGAGTAATCATTTTTCTTCACTGGAATGACTATCATGTTATACACACACATTCAAAAGAAAAGGAAAAATTAGTTAATGTTCATTTTATACTCTTTATTCCACCTCATTTTATATGTTCGTTTTTCTATTAGTCATACTGAAGTTTATGTAAATCAGACATCCCTACAATAGTGTGACAACCACAACAATAGGATCCATTTTTTGACTTAAGCTGCACCTTTTAACCGATGTTATCCGGCACCCTCTTCTTTTCTCCTTAGGGTTAAATAACCAGTGGCATTTCTTAGTGCAACATGAGAACAATCTGACCTCTTGAAAGACAGCTAAATTATGATGTCTTCAGCGCTATGTTTTGGAATGCATTGTGATTTTTGGAGGAGCTGCTTCTCCCTGTCACACCCAATTACAATTCTCAAAACATATACATGCTCCTAGGCGTGCTACTGGCTAACGTGTTTCATAAGCTCCACTTTTGACTCACTGTAGAATCATCTAATTGTCTGTTTGACCTTGAACAGACTAAGGGGAGCTTGGACAGGAGCTCCCATGTAAAAAATAGTATTTCACTTCCTCTCTGCCTCTCTGCCTCTCACCATTTGAATAAGCACCTTTGTAAGTGGAGTTCCTCACACAGGACAGTTCCTTCATTGCTCCATACTTAATGTGACCGTTCTATGAATTTATTATGATCATCCTTTTGTCTGTGCCCTTTACTGTTATTCATGATAAAATATCACATATTGTACAACTGCTTATCTGACCCCTCGAATCGCAATGGGTATCAATCACAATTGGAAATTTATGTCTGTGTAAATAACTACTACAGTGCACTTTTGAGTGCATGTTTTCATAGTTTTCACCTAAGTAACATGATTTAAACCTCATCAATGTCAATTTTCATAGACAAAGTTCATATCAAGCTATCAATTCTCTCTGCAAGCTGGATCTCCCTTCTTCAACAACTAGGATTCTGGCTGAGGTGACATTGTAAGGTAGTTGTTTTAATGGAGAATATAAAAAAGCAGAATGTAGTGCCAAACATCTAAAATGAAAACAAGAATAATGTCAAAGCATCTCTGATATACTTAATGGCCAGCAAAAGGTATAAAGATGGGATATATAATATATGTCAGTGTCAGCTGGTCAATATGTGCTGCATAAATATTATTGCATTTCTGTCCAGAAACTGCTTTAAGTATGCACTATAGAGCACTGCAACTCATCAAACCAATTTTAGAACGCTTTTAAACATGTAAAAACAACACGCTCCCATCACTGTCAGAAACACTTAAGTTAAGGCAGGGACACAGAGTTTCTTCCAAAAGTTTTGCAGTTCAGTCTGAAGTCACTCATTTGTAACACAGTCTAATTCTGAGAAGAGTTATACATTGAGGAAGTTGCTCATGCCAGATACCCAAAAGCATTGTTGGAAGGTAGCCATGATTGTCGTTTGGCTGTGTGCAAGCTATGGCATCTCAAAGCTGTTTCCAGACTGATGTCTACTCATGAAAATTTAATGAAGAAAGTGGTTCCAAAAAGGTGCCGTTTATAAGACCAACCGAAGACACTAATTAGCCATATCACAGCAGGGAAAGGAAAGGTGCACATAAACCTTGTTGGCATTCAGAACAAGCAGGTCTTGTTTTGGAAATTAAAACTAAGAACACTTACATTTTGCATGTGTGGCTCTTACGGTATATGGGATATTCCACTGTAAACCCCCTTTAAAGATCAAGCCAAAAACACTTCATGTTTCGCCATGGATGGCTGGTTTTGTTTTAGAATGTTTTTTATAATGTTTTATAATCTATAATGTATATATGTTAAACAAGGTACATGTTTTGAAATGTTTCAATCTACACTCTTTCAACAATTGAATGAACAACATTGATGATGATGTTGCTATAGGCATAAGAGACATTATTAAACAGTTCTGTATTATGCCTATAATACAGAACTGTTTAATATACCTATATTATGGGGTCAATCTGGACAAGAAATATCAATTTAGTATTTCACATTTGACATTATAGTTATAAAAAATAGTATAGGACCGAAAACAGCAAGATGTTGATGAACAACAGACAACAAACAAAAGAACACAATTCTCATATTACCACAAGCTGAATAATTATTAATCAGAATACCTTTAAAAATATGTAATTGGGTCCTTAATTATCTCAATTCAAGGACTTGTTGAATTACCAAGCTTTGAAGGTGATTTTTGCTCCTCAAAACACATAACAGCCATTTTAGACAAGGACTAGACCTTACTAATGAACCACCTCTTACAGTCAGCTAATACACCACCTGTGTATTCAGTAAATGACACTGAATGATCACACCAAGCTACTGAAAGCAAATGTACCTTCATGCTATCCGACTACAATAGAAACAAATAAATCTATAGATGTGAAGACATGCATTTCCACTTTCTGTCATTTCAATGTGTGTTATTTCAGACAAGTTTTTCTGTGGGGAGAAGCACCAATGCTATGTGTGTCTGTTATCAGTCAGTCCAATAAATCAGCAATGGGTTAAATTAAACAAACTCAAAAGATGGTTTTTGTTGCTTTACAAATGTTTGAAAATGCCATATGTATCCCCCCTGAAGATATACTGTAGCACATAATGGGGATCCTGTTGCTTTGTTTGGTCTATTGCATAGACACCTATCGTAAGAACAAACAGCAATGTGAATTATCTTCCTTTACATCTCAAATGACAGCAAGATGAAGCTCGCCCTTGCACAGTCAGTAAGTGAAGACACAGGCAGGGACAAGACATCTTATGTAACACAGCAAAGCACCTGGAGTCTTCAAAAAAAAAAGCTCCACCTCTCCTGGCTTGTTTATTTCATACTTGCGAGCTGTTTGCTTGCGTCCAGATGTTATGCTAAGATAACCTGAAAGTATTCAGACCCCTTGAAATCCTGTGTTTTAGATTTACCTTGAAGGGAACAAAATTGCCAGTTGACTCTTTGCTGTTGCCCTTAAGATTATGGTGCACATGTTTGCGTTGTAGTGTGGGTTGAATCTAAACGATTATAAGGGAACCTATTCTTTCTTTATAATAAACTACATTTTCAAACATACAAAGGCATGTTTGAGTTTGGCAAAAAGTAATATAATAATTGTCTCTTATTTGCTTTAGATATCAATTTGGCTTTCTCCCCACACAAACACAGGATTTGCAAGGGAACCTGAAGTTGCTCAGTCTCACCTCTGCTTCTCCATCTTTTCCAACTATTTTCAGAGGACCAGCTGCCCCCTGGTTTCCCCACCATAGACATGGGTCCACAGTTGAAAGTGGTGGAGCGCACACGCACTGCCACCATGCTCTGTGCTGCCAGTGGCAACCCTGATCCAGACATCTCCTGGTTCAAAGACTTCCTCCCTGTCAACACCACCAACAACAACGGGCGCATTAAACAGCTCAGATCAGGTAGGGTTTTCTCGGCTGGAAACTAAATTACAAAAGGGAGTGTCTTTTTTTTCTTGTTTTCTCTATCTGATCTGCTCCCCCTATTGTCTCCTCTGGTCTTTCATCCTTCTTCTTCCTTCCCATAATTTAACTTCCCATTTGGCTTTTTATTTTGTAGGTAATGGCATTGTCTCTACTATTTCCTGTCCTTCACTCCCTGTATTCCCTGGTGTGTTTTGTCTGTATGTGTGTTTCCCTTTGTCTTCCAGTATTGTCATGGGCTGTTGGGATTGTTTCCCCCTCTGTTTTTGCTGGCTTCTGCGCTAACCTCTGCCCTCATTGCTCACTGCTGTGACTTTTTACAATAACTTCTTTTGCTGTATTGAGTTGATTTTCTTTCCACTGTAATGGTGCAGTTATTTTGGATCCATACTTTTTGTTTCTTGTTTTTTTTTTTACAATTATTACTCAACATTTGGCTTCATGTGAAAGAAGTGCACATTATTTTATATTTGATATTTGAACATGAAATGAGTCAGTAAAACAAATTTCAATAAACATTTGCTTTACAAAAGAATCTTCTTTATGTCAAAGAAAAAAACCTTTCATTATGGACACTAAACAGCCACAGTAGTGCGTAAAACTTCATAAGGCTTTCCCCTTACCCCTTGATTCTTTGAACTTACTTTGTTTTTATTTGCCTTTGACTTATCCCAATATACCCTAATATACTAAACATGTTAAATAAATTACAGCTTTCAGCTCTTTGTGCCAGCTAACATCAACACTACTTGTAATTTTAAACCATGTATGTTTGACCACCTGTCTTCAGATTTCACAGCTGTCCTTTGTTAAATCGTCTTGCTAACCTTTGCTGACTTGTTTTCAACAGAACTGTGTAGAATTAACATTTATTTCTAATGTGCGACTTTGACTCTCGTAGAGCATTAACGAAACCTTGTTAACTAAACTTACTTAAAGAATATAATCCTATTCTTATGCTGTCTTTCTTCTCTCTATATTTTTAAATCTACAGAATCCTTTGGTAAGTGCTTAGCTCTAAAGCACACATCACCCCCACTAATTTCCATGTTTCCAACAACTATTAAAATGCATGGCATGCATTTTACTAACAGATAGATTAGTTTCAGGGCTACTACTTCAGGCACACGCACACACTTCCCTCACCCCACATTGTTCAAGTGTCCTGCCACTGTTAGCTGCCCGGTCACATTTATCTAGTTTAGTTTAGTCACAAAACTGACCTGGGTAATGATCTGTCCTCACAATGTTTGTCGCTGACTCACTGACAAGCTACTTACTCACTTACTTACACCAGCAACGTAGGAGTGGGAATTTCAAGCTTTGAGGGAGAGGTGAATCAGCTCAGGCCAAGCAAAGGGATCTCATGTCTCCTTACAAACTCATATACAAAGTCCTCAAAGTCTTTCCCTTCAGTAGATGGTCTTCAGAAGCCATCACCACTTCCAAAAATGGCACTACCCCCCCGTGGTACATCAATGTACAAGTTCTTCTCTCTGACCAATGATTTTTTTCTATGATGAATCCTGTCTTTCTTTGCAAGTAGAGTACTCTTATTCTCTTTCTCTCTCCTTTCTCTTTCCTCTAGTACCTTTTATTTACATACCCTGTTAAATCTAATTTAATTCTTCTTCCAAAGCCCCCAGCCTCTATCTACTCGTACTAATGCTTCTTCTTTCTAATCTTATTTGCATTCATATTATCCACCCAGGTGGTACTCCAATAAGAGGTAAGAGTGCTGAACTGACGTTCACAGAATGAAAATAATACAAATTCATTCTTGCTGTCAACCCATTCATATTCACTTGGAATCACCTCCATTTCTGTCCTGTTTACCAAGACCAAATCCCATTAGTTCATATGGACCTTCCTTCTTATTTGTCCTGTTTTGTTGACTAAATTTGTATTCCATTTTTTATTTACTTATTTATTTCTTTTTCCGTCCATGCTTTATTTACTCCTTTGTATTCTGGTTTCAAGAGCCCGTTTAGCTCAGTTGTGATATGCTTGCCCTGGCTCAAATAAGCATATCCAATGACAATTATTTTTTTAAACTATATTTTTTACGTTCATTTTTGTTTCCTTTTTGGCCATAGCGAATCATGTGTCCCTCTTTTTGTCCAACTAAAACAACCAAGCATTTTTCCCCCTTAGCTGTTCTTGTTCAGCACTAAAGTATGCACAGATGCTGTGGAATCACGCAGGCATGCTGAAGACAACATTGCCTCTACTCTGCTTTTTTCTCCCAAAGAATTCTTCCTGTCTTTGCAAAGTATTTTTTTTCCATTTCTTCTATTTGCTTTCCTCTCCTGTACCTCTACAAAAAAGCCCAAACAACTACTTTTTTGATAAAGTTTCTCCGGTGCTTTTTTCTCTTTCACCTATTTTTATTACTTTTCTTGGGTTTCAAGAATATTTTACTTTTTGACTTTTTTTTTCTTCAGGGTTTGGGAAGGCAATCAGTAGAGTCTGGCGAGGACCCGATTTGCTCATTTTTGCCGTGTGACATGGAGCTGGAGAGTTGTTGATGCTTAAAGCCATTTTTCCCTGGGTCATGTGACACCACACTGCTGATCCCATTGGTGGATTTTTATGGGTGTCTTTTGTAGCTTTTACAAGCTAAAGCAGTGGTTGGTTATTTTCTTGTCGGCTCAGGCTGATATTTTGAATTTTGTCTTCTAATGCAACTGCATTTTATTTTTCAGCTAAGGGTTGTCAGAAGGTTGTAAGTTGTGCCGACATACATTTCTTGTTAAGACATGCATGTCAAACTTTTGTTATTGAGGGTTATATGTTGGTTTTGCCTTACATAAAACTTCAATAAACTTTTTTTCCCTCACATAAAAGCAGCATTTTTCAATTTTTTTCTGTGCGCTGCATTTTTTTGAGAGTAACCTTCACCTAGATGAAGTCCAAAATTATTCTATTAGGTGAACACTAGACTTGATCTGTGATTGAATATGCTAAAATTCATACCTAAATTTCTTTCTTTCACTTGTTCTCCCTTGTTATGCTGCTTTCTTATACTGTAAACCTCTTTTGTTTGATCCATGTTTCCCTGAAGCAGTATCACTCATTCCCATATTGACCAGTCCAGTGACATGTTGTATATTGACAGGCTTGCCCCTAGTCTTTAAAGTGGAACTTTTTTTTTTGCATTCGTTTTAGGATGAATGTCTTTTTATTGAAGTAGCTTTAATAGTATATGTATCAGAGACAGAATTGAAATGAGGGTATATGTAAATTTGAATACTTTGATGTTATTTTTTATTTTCTCTTCTTCTTACTTTAGGCGTGTTAAGAGGAACAAAATATCGTCTTGCATGACTAGAAAAGAACGACAGTCTTGATTTTACATCAACAAATGGATCAGGCTGTGATAATGGAGAGGGATAAACTTTAAAATACAGAGTTTATAGTTACAGCTAAAACATTATCATGCAGTTTATTTTATAATGCTCAATTATGACTTTTCTCAAACTGCCCGACAACTGAAGCTTGAAAGGACACAGCCAAACTAAAAATGAAGGTGGCTGATGTTGGCCTCCTTCAGGTCAAACGACTTATTTCCTTATTATTTTTGCTTGTGAACGTGATGCAAACACCATCATTTTTAACAAAACAAACCCTGCTACCCCATTTGCTATTCCCAACCAGGAGCCCTCCAGATAGAGCAGAGCGAAGAGTCCGACCAGGGAAAGTATGAGTGTGTGGCGACCAACAACGGTGGAACACGTTACTCTGCCCCAGCAAATCTTTATGTCAGAGGTAAGAAACGCATATTATTGCCGCTGTGTTCATCGAGCACTTGCCTCATATGATTCTTGCCTCATAAATTCATGAGAAATCTTTAAATCAGCCAAAAAAGTCCACAGGGGCCATAGCCTGTGAGGTCATTGTAAGTATGCCATTTGTTTGTTTTTTTGTTTGCTTATGTGTTGCACTTGACTGACCTGCACTGGTTGAACCTACAGTATCTGATCTTTATGTGTTTCTGGTCCTTTATATTATCCCGAGTCCAACACCAATAATGAGACTGCTTGCTGTGTTTATCTACTAATTGCCTTTCAAAGCTGATGGTTGGAGTAAAAGGTGGACAGTCCTCCTCCATCATTCCCAACTCTTTCCCAGCAGTGACCAGATCCTTTCTGGCCTTTTTTTTTTCCTCCCCACTGATCAACATTGGAAGGACACATTTAATCACACTACATTTGTTATTAACAGTGTACAACTCTAATTATAAAAGGTTGTTAGCTTGTAAAAAACAGTTAAAGTTGGCTGTGATCTCTCATTCTTTTAATGGTACATACACTTGTGAAAACCTCATTAGGTACGATTTTCACATATTATATATGTATGATCTTATTTCTCTTTAAATGTGTATGTGTAGCCGATAAACTATTTTTGTCTTCATTTTTATTCTCTTAATATTAAATGTGCTTTAGTCATGTGGTTAGCTTTCATAATTATTAGCTATTATCCAGAGACCAAACTTTATATGTAAATAAAAGAAAACATACATTCAATTATCAGAGTAAGCTAACCACATGGCTTAGGCAGAATTTTTGTCAAAAGTAATGCTTTTTTACATATTTGAGCTCTGACTGGTAGGAGTTTTGTAATTTGGGAGTGAGGGACATACAAGGGGCTCCCTGCACAGTACATATAAGGTCCTTCGAATTGTTCAAGTCGCATCTGAACACCTAAAACATGGCCTTTTTACTCTCTGTGTTTCCCTTGTTTTTCTCCTTTCCTTTTTTTATTTTTATTTTTTTATTTTGTTCTGCATCAAATTCCCTACATCCCTCAGAGCTGCGAGAAGGTTGGTGTGTTTTTACTTTTTCAACACCACACAAACAGAAATGAGTTCATTTGTTTTCCCACAAATGTATCATCTTTTAAAGACATTCAAATAAAACCACAGGTGCATAACTTTCTTTACTCCATATTACTGATATCATTCTATATATGTTGCACATTCACTGTTCATGTTCCCCATAATTATGCCCTTCGCTCTTGTCAGAATGCCGATGCATGTTTGCGTCTTTGAGGTGGGGTGGCAGGGACCATATTTGCATCTGTCTGAGGGCCTATTTGCATGGTCACCTGTTTGTGCATGTGCTCCCTTTTCCCCAGCCCTTACCCTCTCAGTGTTCTTGCATGTCACAAATGATTAATAATAAACAACACATTAAGTAATGTGGAGAATAAAAAATCATCAAATAAACGTAAGAGAATAACTTCTTTTTAAGAATGAAGTGTTGTGTTATGTTATACAATTTGAGAGTCAGGACAAACGCACTTGATTTCTATTGCTTCCTGCATCTAATACCTTCTTTTCTACAAAGCTTCGTCATTAGTATGTTAATGTTTCTCTCCATATAGCCATTTAAGCTTCACTACCTTTAAATTTCCTCTTCAAATTAGCTCCCTCTTCTGTTAAACTTTGTTAAAGATAATATATATAGGCTTAACCAAAAAATCCATCTTTTGTTGTAATTGGCACTAAAGGAAAGTACCAAGCTGTTAAAACAACCTTGCCCACAGAGATTATACACTTCCTCTGATGAGGACAGGAGAGGATAGCATGAGCGGGAAGTCATGAAAAAAATATGTATTTATAGTGTTATTCACAAGACTTGACAAATGTAATGATATTCAAACGACAAGGATAATATTATGTCTTTGGGGAGTATGATCCAATTGGTTATTAATTAAATATTGAGCGAGAGAAACGTTGTATTTAATAATGCAAGCAGTTCCCCCATATTTCCTCTCTGGAGAGCAGCAGTCTGCTGCAAAGGAATGGGCTATGTGAATTAGTAGCAGGCAACAATAACCATGTGCCTTTGTTGCAGTCATATTGCGAATACCTGCAAAAACAACTAGTTAAGTATCTCAGTACTGTTTACCAAGCAGCAACCGTTTTATGGCAATACATATTTAGAATTATGTGAATGACATTATCCGCAAGGGTCAGTGAAGAATTTGACAAGCAAACAAAGCCATGTCAACTGTAATCAGTTTAAAACTGTATGCTCTTATTTTGTATAAAAACCTGGAAATTTGTCCTTGAATGTCATAGTTTTTAACTCTATGATCCTTAGCTTGCACTTGCAGTACTTACAGAAATGGAACACTGAAACTAGACTAACCCCTTTAGTTCACTCTGCAAAAACACTTCTTTCCTCTGACCCTTTTTACTGTTTATCTTGGCCCTGCAGCCCTCTTCCCTCTGACTCCCTCACCTGGTTGTCTCACAAAGTCACATTTTGTTCTTGTGTGCATGATGAACTCTTGCTCTCCTCTAAAAGGCTATTTATGTGCATTATGGATGGTTTTATGTTAATTTAAGAGTGACTTTATTTAAATTTGAGACTGTTTTGAATGTGTATTTAATAGAGCTGTCAAATGACATGCATTCAAATCCAGTGACTGTAATGTGTGTTCGGAAAACTATCCGAGTCACAATATGTACCACATTTCTATTAAACCAAGACATTCCGGTAATAAGTGTTTAGCACAAAACTACAATTATTGCACAAGCAGCAACCATGTGCATCTTGTTTTGTATTCGTATTTTGTGCATTGAAAAGATATTACCAGTGTTGTTTTACTGCAGAATTTTACCTCTTCCTTTTTTTTTTACGACATACGTGATCACCAGAAACTCTTGACACATGTTCCTATCGGTGACAGTAAAAAAAAAAAAAAAAGACTTATCACTCTGAACTTGATTCAAAGTGTGAATGCATAAAATTTGACAGCTCTACTTTGAACTGAGCCTAAAAACAAGAGGATTAAGGAAAAAAAAATCCTTTTGTTTTGTGTATGACTTTTAAAACTATTATTGTTGTTGTTTGTGTGATGCGAGGATGTGATGTGGCACATTATCTCACATCAGCTGGAAGTACACAGCCTAAAAAGTTGTTTCTCTGCACACAACTGTGGAGTGCTGTCGTCTCTTCAGCACTTTGTGCAGTTTTGAAGTATTTTCTGCATGTCGGTCGTGTTGGTGTTAATTCATTTACCATTGAAATTTTCAAGCCTTGGATTAAATGTGTTGAAATGTCATAATTCTCATCAAGCAATAAAACATAATTAAGATAGGATGTCCATTAAGATTTTTATGTTACACTTAAAGTTGATTGATTTTGTTAGTGTTTTTATGACATAAGTATGCATGTTAAATCATCACTGTTACAGTGTTAATACTGAATATTACATTTTCTGCTCGTTTTTCACATCATGCTGTGGTTCTTTTTCAGTGCGCCGAGTGCCACCGCGATTCTCCATTCCACCTACAGACAATGAGATCATGCCCGGCGGCAGCGTTAATATCACATGTGTGGCAGTGGGCTCTCCTATGCCATACGTCAAGTGGATGCTGGGTGCTGAGGACCTCACACCAGAGGACGACATGCCGATTGGACGAAATGTTCTCGAGCTTACAGACGTGCGGCAGTCAGCCAACTACACATGTGTGGCAATGTCAACCCTGGGGGTGATAGAGGATGTGGCACAGATAACAGTCAAAGGTAGGGCTGCACCTTATTTCTCTTTAAGATCTTTGCACACCCGACGCGTTGCAAAAGTGCGGATAATGCAGATGCAAATTACGACGCACCCTCCCACGCGCATCAAGAACGATGCGAAGAAACAAATAAGTTATGAGGACAAGGGGAAAAAAATTGCATCACAGTCTGCGGCCAGAGGAGGCTTCATACGCACAGGCAGCTGCTGCTGCGGAGACAGCATCTCAGAGTGAACATCAGTAAAATCCATTTTGAAGCTTGATTTACATACACCATCGCACTGAAGCTCCATTGCACATGTCTTGTAATTGTTCTAGAGTTTTTTTCCTGTTCATTAAAAAGAACAGGGTTTTGGGAAACAAACACAATCGAACGATCGGCCACTGTGTTAAATGATTGGACTGTACATCATGAACAACACTTGTTCTGATTGATTAGCTGTGAATTGGGCAGAAAAATAAGCTTGGGAAAATTGACCACGACCCGGAAAAATAGCGGTCACAATTTCGCGTGACGAAATTACGCAGCTGATGTGAATGCTGAGTTGATGGGACATGTTAGATATATTTCAAACGTATGAATAAATAGCATGGGAAAAAAATGCGTCCGTTGTGCAAAGGCCTTTAATCTTATGCATCTGTAGTTGATAAACAACCCAGTAGGAGGACTTCACAGAGGTTCACATATAGCAGTTCTCTTCCTCCCACCACATGCCATTCCGCTGATTTGTCTGTTAACTAGAAACTACATTCATGTTCAGCCCAGTTAGGGCATTATTCAGTCAGGGTTTGGGAATATTTAATACTTTGCAAAAATGTTTCACTTGTTCAAGGACAATTTCTCATTCAAATTTTTTTGAAATGCACTTCAGACAAACTCATTTTCTACTACTTGCTGGTTCCATGTAGGCTGCTTCAATGCAGAAGCGTCATTCCACCTTCAAAACATTCATCCCTCATTTCAGCTTTTTCTTTTTTTGAACTTCACAGATTTGCCACAGTTACAGTAAAAAAATGGATGAGTGGATGATGAATTCTCAATTCAACTGGCTCTGCAGCTCACAAATTTCACTCTCCGTACATGATTTTCCACCAGAACCTAAACAAATGTGTCTGTGGCTGTGTCTGTTGCATAAAATGTGACTACCAAAGCAAAATGACTTACTGAATTTGATCTGCGACTCTCTGAGTAAGAGGAAAACCATCCAGCTTCTCCATAGACCACAATATAAACTGACCTATCCCACTTATGGTCAATAACACAAAGCAAGATATGTAGCATGACGTTGTACCGCTGCACAGACAAGGAACAACAACATTTGACACAACAGACAACAATGAGGACATCCAGCAGCTTGTTTTGTGGCTGTTTGTCTCAACAAGAGCTTTTGAATAGACTGCAGGCATTGAAGGTGCACTAGTTTCTGCACTAGTGTCGCTTTTCTGTCGCCCAATCAGCTGAATGGCGTGGGTCTAGCTCCACCCATACAGTACTGCACCGTACCATTACTCTGGTACCCCATAGGAAAGGGTAGCAAAAAATCTAAGGGTTAGAGCCGGTTATTTTGGTAATGTTCCTTGCAATCCCACTGCAATTTTAAAAATAAATTCTCTAGTTTAAAAATACATACATTTAAGTTGGTTTATTTTGTGGTAAAGTATCCAAGCAGAGACTACACGCACTGCTTTAAAGAAAGTTATTTACATTTCACTGCCATGATAAGTCATATATGGAGGATTCATGGATGTCTTAGACAAGCCCTGGCACCAGCTTCAGTGCATTAGATGTCAGATTAAGAATATAGTGAAGTGCTTATCTCTCAGCTGGAGTGCTACAGAGCCAGAAAGCTAACCATTTCTGATTGTGAGAGGAGAGAAGGGGGGCATGAAACATTGAGTATTGTTTGGTGTCCTATGAAGGCATGGCAGGTATCGGAGTGTAATCATATCTACACTGCAGTGTACCAAAAAGATATCCGTGCCTGGTCTCGCCATGTTTGCGTGCACTCAAGGGATAGAGTCATGTACACACACTCGGCTTTGTTTTTCCTAGACATAACATAGAGATATTAGTCACAATATAACAATCTGGCAGCAAGCTCCCCCAGAAGCACACTTCAGATCGTGTATAAAGACAATTTATTGCTCTGATATCCTTTGCCATGTGCCACAGCGCGGGGAATTAAAGCAATAAATTTACCTGTTAAATTATTAAAGTGATAAACACTGGGAAACCTGAGATTAAAGGCAACAGCATTTCCAGCTATGGTATATGCAAGGTTTTTTTTAGACATATCTCACAAAATACTACAAAATATGCACTTTTTCTTGAACAAATGTAAACTATGTAAGTGAAATAGTAACAATACACCATTATCCCCTAGCTAATACATAGCACATGACTTGTCGGTCTCTTAAGGCTCCAGATATACTTTATATCATCAGTATCAAGCACAGTGGGCTGATAAATGAGTGCAATCAATATTATTCAACCATCAACAAATTAAAATAAAGTCTCTATGGACTATGACATAAATTACTCAGAGACATAACTTTGATATGGCTGCAATGTAATTTGCATATTTATTAATATTTATGTAATGATTATCATCACAGCATTGCCCAAGGCTCCTGGCATTCCTGTGGTGACAGAGCGTACAGCTACCAGCATAACGCTGACCTGGGACTCTGGCAATCCTGAGCCGGTCTCCTACTACATCATCCAACACAAGTCCAAGTTCTCGGAGGACTTGTACAAGGAGATCGATGGTGTGGCCACCACTCGGTACAGCGTGGGGGGCCTCAGCCCGTACTCTGACTACGAGTTTCGGGTTGTGGCTGTGAACAACATCGGACGGGGCCCACCCAGCGAGAGCATCGAGGCCAAAACAGCTGAACAGGCACCCAGCACGGCGCCAAGGCAGGTCAGAGGTCACATGCTGAGTACCACCACAGCTGTTATTCACTGGGATGAACCGGAGGAGCCTAATGGACAGATCATGGGCTATAGAGTCTACTACACCATGGATTCTGCCCAGCATGTCAACCTCTGGGAAAAACAGATCGTTCGGGGTTCTAACTTTGTCACCATCCAAGGACTCATCCCTAATAAGACCTACTACATCAAGGTCCTGGCCTACACCTCAGTTGGTGATGGTCCCCTTTCCACAGACCTTCAAATCATTGCAAAGACTGGAGGTGAGTATGACTTAATACAAAAAAAATAAACAAATTTAAAGCATAAAACATTCTCAATTTTGGGATGTCACAAAGCACCATCTTTAGTCATTGATCCTCATTAGTGGGTTTCGATTTTTTAACCACAGCAGTAAATATACAACTTCAAGCTGTCAACATACACTTCCACTGGCTTTCTTAAGATGGATTTTTTTTTACCTTTTATGAAAATATTCAACTAAATTCAAAAGTTTTCTTGTTTACTTCTCATGAAAAAGTTTTTTTTTTTCCAGCATGAGGTAACTGTGAACTCTTCGTCTCGGCTGTACTAATGAGGCTGAAAGAATTACTACATTTTCTGGAATACAATGTGCCTCTTGTGGCAATAAGCCTTTCCACAAAGTTTATGACTGTAACATTGCAAGATGTGTAAAAGTAATGAATTTATCCCTTCACTTTAATTCCAGTTCCCTCTCAACCAACTGAATTTAAGGGAGAAGCCAAATCAGAAACAAGCATCTTACTCTCATGGATTGCCCCTGCACAGACTGGACAAGAAAATCAAATCACAGGATATGAACTTATGTATAGGAAGAGGGACGACAAAGAGGAGGTAAATATTATCTCACACGATGACTTGAGCAACACGCCTGTAATTTCTGATCAAACACTGTTCATATTGTAGAGTTAAATGGAAAATGTCACACTATTCAACTCATGTGCCTTGTATGTATGTGACTTTTTATTTTGGGTGACATTTTATCTATATCTATATATATATCAATAGGTGTAGGTCATTTGTTACCCATATTTCATTTATATGCAATGACTTGACCTGAATATAACATTTTCACAACACAATATATATATAAAAAAAACACTTTTCATTGAAAGGAAGTTCTATAAAAGAGCTTTTCAAAATAAAACCTTCTAACACTGTTATGTACATTAATGCCTCATCAATTATGCATATTAAATGAAACCCTATTGACACAGATTGTTTTTAACTGCTTCACCACACTGTACCGTACCATTACTCTGGTACCCCATAGGAAAGGGTAGTGAAAAATCAAAGGGTTGAGGCCAATTATGTTGGTACTGTTCGTTATAGAAACGCAAAAGAATACATACTGTAGTATTCTGAACCAAACTTTTTTTGTGTCATTTTTTTTCCATCACAGAAACGAATCAGTTTTGAGCCGACAACAACATACTTACTGAAGGACTTGAAGCCTTTCACTACTTATACTTTCCGGCTGGCTGCTCGTAGTAAACATGGAGTTGGAGCTTATACCAATGAGATCTCTGCAGAGACTCCACAGACACGTAGGTCCTCTTCCTTATCTGACAGAGTTCACACTGTTTGCAAAAGAACCCATTTTCAAATGCATTCCAAATTGTTTGTGTGCTACAAAATGCAAAAAGTGGCAGCAAAAACATCAGGAATGTTTTGAACACTGATAAAACAAGACTTTTTTTTTTCCTTAAAAGGATTGCATTTGAAAATAGCTACGGTGTAAATATTTTAAATAGTACATACGTTTTATGAAGTGTATTTGACCTTACATTATTCACTTTGAAAAGGCTGCATGAACAGCAATGCAGACTTTCCTGTGAAGTCAGGAGACAAGGTTGTGAAAAAAAGCACATGCTCCATCTTTGTTGTGCAAAAACAGTCAGGCCTAAATGAACGATAAAGCCTTGACATATCAATATTAATTCCACACATTTGCATCACTCAATGTTTTTGGAGTGAAATGGCATGGTTTGCCTTTAGAACGCCTTGTCTCTTGATAATAAATATTGACCCAAAACATGTGAAAAAGTGAGCTTTCTATGTAGTTGCACTGCCTAAAACTACATCTATGGACATCAAAGGGATGTCCCATTTTCATTAAGAGAAAAACACAATTAGCAAATGGAAAGTTGTGGAGTAACTGTCTCATAGAAAGCTCAACCCAAGTACTGTGTCTGTAGTTAGTGACCTTTGCATTCAACAGACCTCAGATTTATGGGACAGAAATACATTTGAAAAGTAAGATTGGGTTGTTAATACAACACTAAACTACTGCCATTAATTTTCACTTGTTTTGAGTGACAAATAACCTCAAAAAATAAAAACATAAATCTTAGGTCTCTAAAAGACAAGGGCAGAGATCAGGTGGGTATAATGGTCTGAAGATCAAACTCTGCCCAGATGTATATTCTGAGGTAGCTGACGAGTCTAATTAAAAAGAGCTTGCATGCCAATGTTATCAGAGTCTAATAAACCAGTCATGTCTCCTTGGGAAGTTCTCTGTTGTACAATCAGGCTTTTACCACAAACCAACAGGCTTCGGAAAGGTTGGTGACAAAAACAACATTTTTCTATTATAAACTAGTTAAAGCATCAACCTTTATGTTTTTGGATTGATGGTAACTGCTTGCCAAATTTGTCTTAGTTATCACTACATTTCTTTAGAATTGTTTGCTTAGAACTACTTTGAAAGTGTAGGATTTCATTGAGAAGAAACATAAAAATAATATATTAGGATATATATTATTTTGTTTCCCTTTGTTTTTATATCATGTCTTTTTCATCGAACAGGTAGGTCACATGGTTGTCTGTTTTTCAACACTTTTCATTCATCATCAGTGTGCACACCTAAGTGTTGGTCTTTTTTGTCATTGTGATGTTTTATTGATTCACTGATTTCGTTGATTACTTTTATTTACCCATGAGTCCTTGTGCTTTTTCCTTATTTGTGAATTTATTTTCCTTTTTTTTTTCCTTTGTATGGTCAATTATATCATCATCATCATCATCATCACCCCGATCAAAACAAAAACACCTCTAAAACAAATATCCAACTCTATGGATGGCCTACCAAAAAACAAACGACCAAAAAACAACTTGCTCCCAAATCCAACCGACCGACCAGAACCCTCAGGCCCACCTCAGGAAGTCAAGTGCCATAGCCCCAGCTCCACCAGTATTCTGGTAAGTTGGTGGCCACCCCCAGTGGAATTACAAAATGGGATCATTACGCAATACACTATCCAATATACTGCAACTGAAGGGGAGGATACTACTACTCGTCAAGCCTCCAACATCCCTCCGGAAAACTCCCAGTACCTTTTGGAAAACTTGGAAAAATGGACAGAGTACCGTGTGACAGTCATTGCTCATACAGATGTTGGAGCAGGACCAGAAAGTCTACCACAGCTCATCCGCACAGAGGAGGATGGTATGTTTACGCTAAAACAAAGCCCCAAGTGAAAATCCAGTCTACCCCTTTTAACCTACCCCGTCAAATACTAACAACTTCACCTGTTATCTACAATTCCCTCTTCTTTTCTACCCTCCTTTACCTGCTTCTGACTGTCGCCATTTGATACTTTAAGCCCCGTTTTGGACTCTCACTGCACTTTTTTTTTGCCTGAAAGTCTTTGACTCACTTTGCAAAAGCATATTTTTGCCATTTTTTCCCCCCACAATGCTGCTCAATTTCAACACATGGTATGGCATTTTCAACTGCTGGCCTGCAACTTCCAATCCCAACTGTCATTTTTCAAACTATCCTCTCTGTTTTTGAATGGCAGGATTTTTACATGTCACTTTTTTTGGAACTTGTCAAAAGGACAAGTCGAGGACAGTGGGAATAACAAAAGGTGGAAGATTTTTTTTTTTTTTGTGGGCCATATGTGATTTTTTTCTTCCCTCATGTGATAGAATCATTTTTTGTTTATTTTTCCTTGCACCATAGCCAAATTTCTTGCCGTGCTTCAAGAATTTCAATAACTTGAAGCCTCCCCTTTGGCTCCACTTTTCTATTTTGGCAAAACACACTTTTATTCCATGTTTTTAAAATCCACTCTACCCATTTTTAATGTTGAAAGATTAGGTCAGTTGTCAGACCTGTTTTTTGCTGTTTTTCCTTACCATTGTTGAAATATTGATGTCATGCAGTGCTTGTTGCAATTTGCTGCACTTTTGTGATATTTTTTTGTCACTGCAGCGTTTTGCGCTTCGACTTTGGGCAAGACTTTAAAAAAGGTACCGAGAGGTTCTCTATAATTTTGACCATTTTTTTTCTATCCCATGATGTTCCTCCAGTTCCTAGTGGGCCACCTCGTAAAGTTGAGGTGGAGGCTGTCAACTCCTCATCAATTAAAGTGATCTGGCGCTCACCGATGCCCACCAAGCAGCACGGTCAGATTCGAGGGTACCAGGTGCACTATGTCAGGATGGTTAATGGGGAGCCCACAGGACAGCCAGTCATCAAGGACATCCTGATTGATGATGCCCAGGTACAACACACTCCTCAGCCAGCCTGTTCTTCTTTTAGACAAATAATACTGCTTTTACTCTCTCACCTTAACATGAACTACAGCATATACTTTCATAAAAAGTAGGAAACACTCTTATTTTCCTCATGGCATATCAATAAACAAAGTGAATTTGCAGTGACTGTTTAAATGTGATGTCACTAAACATACAGTAATCAACCAACAAATATATTTGGTTGTAGCAGAGTGTGTTTATTCTCTTTCCACTGAAAATTTTATGCACTTGTCCTTATTTGTTGTTTCTTTTCTCTCCACACTCTGGTATCATAATCAGTGGGAATATGATGATTCAACTGAACACGTGAGTAGTTAACTCAGACATGAATGGCATGTGTCTTGTCCTGATTATAACCACAGGTTGAGCCCAATTTGACTTGCAAGTTCTTGACTGGAACATTTTTTCAAAGGAAATTCAAATTAAACTGATCAAATAGACAGCATGTGCTAACTAAATGTATGCATCTGTTTGTTAGATGGTTACACTGAGAAAACAAGTTGCCATGTTATATATTTGGATGAAAAAAAATTACTAAAATGAACACTATTGTGAATTATATGTGAAAACTGACAGTGTGTGTTGTGTCTTTCATGATTATAATGGTGATATCGCAGTCCCCTTGTAAATGTGTTGCTTTTATCTATAAATCAGCAAGTATACCTCCTTGAAGTTAAATCCCGCATTTTTACAGGAAATGATCATCACAGAGCTGCAGGCTGAAACCACTTATTCAGTCACTGTAGCCGCCTATACGACAAAGGGCGATGGTGCACGCAGCAAACCCAAACTGATCACAACCACTGGCGCAGGTAACATCAACACCTGTTAACAAATATCCTATTGTTTTCTGATTATATGCTATTTGTTTATAACCAACTGTATTTCTACCTGGTAATGTGGTGAAACAGGATCAAATGAGAGAAAGAAGCGCAAGGCACATAATTCTTGTTATCTAGTGGGAAACAGCTAATTGCTGTCTCATTTAGTACAATGACTCTTACTCGTCGACATGACATGGCCATGCTGAAGGCATATTTGAATGTGAAATATTAATGTAACAAGAAAAAGGAAAGCCTTGTTCATCTTTTATTCACCATGGGAGACATTCAGAAACATTTAGACAATCTATTATATGAATGGCTGTCTATTATAAAATATAATTAAGTAGAAAAATGTTCATACATATCCATATCAAGTTGTCTCTCTCTCTCCATTGGTGTTTAGTTCCTGACAAACCCCGACTAATGGTCAGCACAACCAACATGGGCACAGCTCTCCTTCAGTGGCATCCCCCAGCATTAACACACGGGCCACTTCTAGGCTATCGGCTCCGCTTTGGTCGCAAAGACGTGGATCCTCTGACTGTCATTGAGTTCCCTGAACGGGACAACCATTACACAACCAAAGAGATTCACAAGGGAGCCTCATACACCTTCCGCCTTTCTGCGCGCAACAAGGTTGGCTTTGGAGAAGAGACAGTCAAAGAAGTCACCACAAATGAGGATGTCCCAAGTGGCTACCCTCAGAGCATTGTAGCAGAGGGTGCCACCACTTCCACTGTACAGGTTAGCTGGCACTCTGTTTTGCTGGCAGAGCAAAATGGGAAAATAGTGAAATATGCGCTGCAGTATAAGGACATCAACAGCCCACGCAGTCCCTCAGAGCTCTTCATCACTGCTCCGGAATCAACAGTCATCCTGGATGGCCTTAAGGCAGATACCACTTATGATATTAAAATGTGTGCCTTCACCAGCAAGGGCTCTGGTCCCTATAGCCCAAGTGTCCAATTCAGGACACAGCCTTTGGATCAAGGTAGGACGCAGTCCATGAAACTTTTTAGTCCCGACTCCTTACCTTTTAAAATCAGCTGTTCCCTGCGCAGTCCTTTCCCCTGCCCAGCTTTGTCAGGAATAACTAAAATGACACTTGATTATTTATGAAAACAATCAGTAAACTAAACTGTTGTCCTGCCCCTAGTCTCCACTATCTAACCATGATTTAACATTCACATTAAGTAAGTATGTATGTCTCTTCATGTCTCATCAGTCAAGCAAAGCTCAGTCATTAACATAAGAGTTGGAGATTGTAAGAAGGTAAGATTATAGTGTTGGGTTCAGTGTAGTACTGATTTCAGCCTGGTTTTTCCAGAGACATTCTCAGGTAAGCACTGGTGTAGTACCGTTAATGTCATCTGAAAAAAAGGGATGTTTTGTGTCTAAATCACCCGCTCCCCCTTTCTTTTAGCAGTGTTTGCAAAAAATTTTCACGTGAAAGCAGCCATGAAGACATCAGTGTGGTTGACCTGGGAAATCCCAGACACCTACAACCCAGCTCAACCCTTCACTGTGAGCACTGTCCAGATCATTTTATCATAAATTGAATTAATTAGTCAAATAACTTCCATGACCTGCACTTCTATGTATACATAACACAACTCATTCACATACAGATTCTCTACGATAATGGCCAGAGTGTGGAGGTCGATGGCAAGCTAACTCAAAAGCTAATCACGGGTCTTCAACCAGAGACACAGTATTCCTTCCTTCTCACCAACCGCGGCAACAGTGCTGGAGGTCTACAGCACCGTGTATCCACCATGACAGCCCCGGACATCCTTCGCACAAAACCGTACTTGATTGGCAAGACCAACTCGGACGGTATGGTGATTGTGGAGCTACCATCAGTGCAAACATCAGAGAGAATAAGGTAAGAGCCAAGTATCAATGTTGATTTTCTTTATTATTATTATTGTTATTATTGTTGTTTAAAATCACCGCTGTCCCCGAGATGTTGATGCTTTAAATCAACTTACATTTTGTTGGAAAACTGCACAGATTTATCAGCTGTATTATTTCATAACAAACAGGATATCAGCGTTATAGGCCATAACGTGCAACAAACCAAATCATGACTGAAAGTCAAGCAAAATGTGATTCAATTTGTAAAAACACATTGCATTTGCCATTTACTATGTTACCCATCATTATTTGTTACTGGGGCTACATGTTTGGAAACAAACAGGTTAACTTGACAGCTAGGACTTGTCTGGGGCAACTTACCCAAAACAGTAATTTATATTCATCCCAATGTTTCAGTGTAATATCCACTTCACCTCAGTCATTACTCTTTAAAGCAGCACAAGTCATTTAAGTACATTCCTATAAGCCCTATAAAGTCTCTTATAGTCTTTCAACAAAGTCCATGGTTGCCAAAAGGCCAGTGTATCTGTTTTCAGACTGACGCTTCAAACCCATCTTGGGTTTTTTGATCTTGCCGGATATATTTGGCCTGTTGTCCCCCCATGCCAGGGCTTAAGCTAATTAGTTTCCCATTAGCCTGTCACACTGCCTTCCTGGCTAACACTCGTTAGTGCGGTGCCCAACCAGGAAGCCCAACTCTGGCAGAGGCCATTATCTCTCTTGCCACTCTGATGAAAATCCTTTTAATTCTGTATCTGTATCTGCATCCCTAATTAACCCAGAGGGGCCTCAATGAGGTGCAACTATGTTGCCTGGCTTTTCTGAATAATATTTAAACTTATTAAAAGTCATTATATTCTCATGGCACGAATATGTGTTTGTTTTTCGTTTGTTTCTGTTGAACAGGATTCTCATTCTAATGCAAAGCTGTTTGGTGTTTTTTTTCTGCTATGCGTGTCTGAAGTTGCCCTGATATTGTACCTTAGTTTGGAACATTAATAATATCCTATTCTTTATTTTTTATTTTGCAGGGGATATTACATTGTGGTAGTTCCGCTGAAAAAACAGCGCACCGGCAAGTTTTTCAAACCCTGGGACAATCCCGATGAGATGAATTTGGAGGAGGTATGTCATGATTAATGGCTATGAGCTGGTTATAATCATGCAGAATTCCAGTTATTAGTTGTTTTACCCAGTGTAACAACATATTTGTTACACTTTCCTCATCACACATTCCTTCGCAAAACCAGAAAAAAAATAGGCTGTGGCAGTTAAAAGGGAACTGGAGATGAGTCTCACTGATTGACTCAAATAGCTGCAGAGAACACTGTTCATATGGAAATGAGAACATGAAGTAGCCATCAAGTGCACTGCAAACTCAACTCCCATCCCCTCCTCCTCCTCCTCTTCTTTGTGTCTGCGGTAATTACCTGAAGAGCTGCATCAGGCCTTCATGTCTCTTCTCATTCCATGCAAAGCTTACTGCATATGCACAAAACACTCAACAACTTTTATATGAAACCAGCTTGGACAATTTAGCAGCCTCTTTTCAATGCACTGTAAATGTGCACAAAAAAGGTTTTAATCCATATATATAAGCTGTGATTACATTTAATAAACTATTGTTGAGGTAATTGTGACATATTGCAAACTAATGATGCTACACATTTTGTATCTGTCATGAAACTGCCCCTTCGGGTTACTGCAAGTTCGATTTCTGGCAGGGGTTCATATTTCTACATCATAATCTCTGACAGATAAATTATTTTCAAATTGTAAGATTTAAAACGTTTCTTTTATACACACATCACAGTATATGAGATGTCCAGAGGGTGAAAAGAAAACACACCATGTCTCATCTGCCATTGGTTTTACAGCTTGTGCCTACAGGCCCATGTCTGTAGCCTTGACCGATTGCCCCAAAGTCGCCCCTCTGTCAGAATTTATTTGTTTGTCAATATTGGCACTCACCTTTTCACAACTTTTCCCAAGGGCAGCTAGATTTAGCAGTGTTGACAGGAGAGATGATTGAAGACATTATCAGGCTGCACCAACAGCCCAGCAGCCCAAACAGAGCACACACAGGAACACACTAATGTGAATGACACCTGCGCGCACACACACACTCATTCATTTATGCACAGATAGTAAATCAGATACCCAAACTCAGAATTCATTAGCATAATTATGATCCATGCTTCGTACTGTAAGTTTCAACTCAGGTGATTCAGACTAAGACAGGTATACCTGAAGTGTGTTTAGTGCTATCATTTTTGTTGTTAAGGTGGAAAAAAATTAATTACAAAAGTGGTGTGAAAAAATTATTTACAAAGTAATTTATTCTCTTGTACTGTCCCTTATGTGTCTTACAAAAACAAACAAAAATAAATCACACAAATGCTTGCTGTAAAACAAATCCTACAAAAATGTAATTAAATGTTCAACATGTTTAAGTGAAATGGTGCTGATTGTATCGTTAAGAGAAAAAAAAAAGAGCAATGTTTTAAATGAATTTAGTCTTTTTTACTGTTTGAAGCTGCTGGATAATCCTCAACTGTTTTGTACGCGGGAAAATCACACAATCTTTTAATCACACAATCGTTTGTAGTCCAAATACACATGAAATAAGTCATTGATCTTTTCTGAAATGCTGCGCTTTATGCATCAGCATTTCAGCTTAGCAATCACAAGAAAAGAAGATCCTGATAGACAGATTCAGTTTGTGTAGATGTCTTTCTTATGTGGGTGCTGGAATAAGTCTGCATGTTTTATCAGCTGTCTCCTTTCCCTACTCCTCTCTATAGCTTCTGAAGGAGATAAACCAAACTAGCAGAGGCCTTCGGTTCCGCAGGCAGGCAGAACCCAAAGCCTATATCGCTGCCTACTACAAAGTTCTGCCGAAAGAATTCACTCTTGGAGATGGCAAAATGTACGGGGACTTTCCAAACAAACAACTTCAGAATGGCCAGGAGTACATATTCTTTGTGCTCGCTGTTTTGGAAATGTCTGAAAACGTAAGTCTGCTCACTTTCTCACACGTTCATTGTCTCAGTTTTCATTCCTATGACATGTCCCTTGATAATGATGTGAAAAACTGAATGTGTTTTCCTCTGCAGAGAGGTTTAAATTCACCACATCATTTTGGAGGGTGATTTGATTCTGGTTGTATGTCTTACTCTCAGCCCTTGTGAGACTTCGTCTTAAAAACTTAAAGCTGCTGCTGACCCTTCTTGCTGTAGGGAGAAAAACCCCTTAAGACCTTAGCCGATCAAGACTAGCTTGATAACAGTGCTCCTCTTTAATTGCGTCCTGCGTGCAGTCTACCTTATCTCTGCTGCAGCTCATGTGTATGTGTCTGTCTGGACGGAAGACCGGAAAGCCGCGTGATTATATGCGCCTGCAGGTGAGATGATGGATTTGATGAGCTGCAGGGTCTATAGTGCTGCCTCACACACTCTCTCCACAAACTCTGAGTTCAGGTAGAGCAAAAATGATAATGATGGACAGAGGGAAATCTCTAATTTGCCCACTGAAGCATATATTTTCTTCCCACAAGACCATTTTTTTAATCTTCTCTGAGAATGTGAAAAGGTTCAATCAAGGCTCCTGCATAGGGCAAGATACTGAAGATAATTTTGATTGCAGCTTAGCAGAAATTACACAGCAAAACTTGAAATTGGCTTTTAATTTGTAATGTTGGTCATGCTGTCTTTGTCAGATACTTGATATGCTCCGTAGTGGGGGCAAATTAACTCAAGTCAAGTCAAGGACTAACGATTTAAATATTCTAATCTCTATAATATTCATCTCCAGGTGAGTAACAAGGTTAATATCAGTTGTTATAGGCTTATGTCAAAGGCTAAATGTGATATACTGGCAAGAAAAGATCTTGGAAAATTTGAAGAAGTGATAGCAAGGGGCCATGATGTATAAGTATCATATGATGACTAAAAATGTAATATTGATGCAGATTTACTTTTCCCCTTTCTCAGATCATGTATGCAACCAGCCCCTACTCCGATCCAGTTGTTTCAGCTGACATCGACCCCCAGCCAATCATTGATGAGGAGGAAGGCCTCATCTGGGTGGTGGGCCCTGTGCTAGCAGTTGTCTTTATCATATGCATTGTCATTGCCATCCTTCTCTACAAGAGGTAAGTACATGAAAGTGTAGTCCACACTACAGTTTTTCTCCTCACATTTCTTATAAATCCATCTCAGATGGTAGCACTACCTGGACAATACTGAACATACAATACTGGCACACATTCACTCAAAGGTGATGATTCATTATGTGCACTCAATAGACACTAAATTATTTCTTCTATACATTAATTTTTAACTCATGTTCAACTTTCACGATAGACCAATAACATAGAGGATATTAATATAAAACAACATATTTAAAGCAACAAAATGTCAAATTCTATCTCCAATCGTACAGAAACAATACAGGTTTTGGGTCGTCAAATGTATTGTAAATTATGAAATCGTATTTGTATAATAAAAGGCTCTGTAATCCAAATTTCCAAATCTGAGACTCCTTAAATACGATACGAGACTCCGAGATACGATTCCAAGATGGCCTCCACCATACAAACACTGTTTCTTTTACCGCTAATAGTACTTCTGTCTTTTTGTTTTTCCACAGTAAATCAGTCCTTTACCTGGTACTGTTAAATGTTTATCCTTAGACATGTTGTTGCACGGTTTGTGTCAAATACCATGTCGAGGTTGGTGAACTTCACTCTCAGCTCTTCCAATGTCAGACATAACCTTTTCCCAACTGAAGCACATCCTACATTGCGTTACTTTAATTATCAACATGCTACTATGCGCAAATATTCAGTTTGCACATATTAATGCAGACATTTAAGGCAAGATCTGAACTTAAAGCCTGAGGCGCATTGATCTTCAGACTATCCATGACCCTCACTGGCAGTAGCACAAACACACACTAAATCTCAGCTGAGTAAATCCAGGCACACATTTACCCAAACTGTCAAGCCATCAAATGCATACGCCCACAGTCCTTCACACAGACGTGCATTGACTGCAAGTTAATCAGAGACACACACTCACAAACACATGTTAACACTAGTGATAGTGTACTTTCACACCAAATCAAAACAGCCTCTTCTGTCTGAAACCCCCAAGCGTAAGCTAGACTTTGTGCTGTCACTGCTCATCAGTCAAGTGTAGGAGCGGAGAGCTTTGACTATCTGCTACATTACACTGCATATGTGTGCAGATGAAAAGAGACCCTTGGGCATGAGCCGGCATTGCAGCCACCACCACAAACAACCTCCCTTTAAGAAAACCCACTCCACAAGGGAACTCAAATCGAGATACTGACTTTGACCTAATGCTGTGACAGCACACACATGTGGACATATTTTACATAAATGTGTTTACACATACATTTCTTTTTCTGTTTGTTAATGTTGCATTTTATTTTTTATCCGGTCACCATAAGATATTTGTGCAAAGTTAATTTAATCAAATGTCCAGTCCTAAGCAAAATGTAACTGTCATCCTGCAGAAGTGTTTTTAGCAATGTAAGATTAATACTTGAAGAGTCAGCTGGAAACAAACAATAACAAAAGAAATAGCATCAGCAAAATGTATGTTTATGCATACTACTGTATTCTGACTTTTTTCATAATGCAAAGTTTGGGTTGGGATACTAAAGGAGGTGGATTTAAAATGAGAACAATATTGTACATCTGGAAAGCTTCAGTGTTTCCATTTGTGGTGGGGAGATTTACTCATTGATTAACTAGCCAGTGCCCACGCCATGTTAGGAAACACTGACTGCATAACCAGGAGACATTTCTCTTGTTAAGATCAATTTTTATGTGACAGAAAGCCATTCTTATATTCAAGGGTGACAACCATGTGAATTTCAGCTCTGGGTATGGACTGAGCAACTTCATCAAAGGAATTGTAAGAATAATTGATATTGGGATAATTGTTATTAAAGCAATACTGCATTTAATGAAATGAACACATCAATACATTTGTGTTACATACATTTTAAATCCCTATATCTGTAATGTATGCAGATGTATTCAAAAATATGATCATGTTCGTCATTTGCCTTTATAACACAGCATGCATAAATCTAAATATGTGTGATTCTCCGTCTTAATAAATGCATCAGTGAAAGGCTTATTTGCAGAAAAAGACAGACAGCAATTAGAAGTCAAGAGATTACTTTTATGCTTGAACAAGAAGCAATCAGCTGAAACTCCTTGAAATTGCAGAGATACAATGTACAAATCTTGAATGCACCTGGGAAACTGTAGTTTCTGAGGCAAAGAGCCCCAAGGCTGCATAATTAAGTATAATCTCAAAAGGGAAGCATCGCTAATCATGTACACAAAGCAAAACCGAGATAGGATTGGATCATTTGTCTCTTGTGTATTCAGTCATTCACTCATCCTATAGAACGGTTCTGGAATATTCTCCACTAAAGCTTTAAGTCTTGCCACCTAATGCTGTGTCGATATTTCTTTTCTTGCTGACCAATGGAGCAGCAAACCAGACAGGTAAGAGTGAGAGAGAAGTAGGAAAACTAATCCCCTTTAAACCTCCCCCACCCTCCACCCCCAAGACTATCAATGCATATAGAATTTATCATTCAGTAGAGTTGAGGTCATTTGTGGAATAATGCTGTGTGCTTCATCAAAATGTATATGTAAAAGTATATTAAAATACATGCTGCTTGCAATTAGTAATGCAACATTGTTTGTATGATAGATGTCAGCAGGTATTTACTGGGAGATCAAAACACAAATTATTTGACTTTTTCCACTAACAAATCTTGAATTCATAATGGAATTTACTGACCATATTATTTGCCCATTATATTACAGTTACTGACCTCCTACACCTACTACCAGTGTTGTATTGATTCTTCTGAGCATACCCGCATTGCCTTTTAGGAAACTGGGACTTCAGTCACAGCTTGAGGCTGGATGACATTGTTATAAACAAAAAATATGTGACTATATGTGAAATTATTACTGCATGAATCTCAAAATACTGGGGGGAAAAAAAAACAATAATAAAATGTAGTGGAAAAAATATCAAGAATTCTTTACAACACAATACAAACAAGTAAAGCACAACAGTCCTTTTGTAACAGACAACGTTGTGGTTCAATAACTACAATAAGTACAGATTTAGAATTTATCTAACATCTATCATCTATCTGAGACCGCCAATGGAAAGTTAACAATACACGTTTCATAAAGATAGCAAGATAGTAGCTATTCCCCTAAATCAAGTCAAAGCTACTGTATTGGATTGTGTTATATGCTGAAGTGATGCTATTTAGTCCAGCCCTGCAGCTGTTACAGTAGCAGAAAGAAGGGTATATTTCTTTCAACTTCCTAATTATATATCTACCTTCACGATACATGAAGACCACACAGCACACTTTGTGGTTAAATTGCAATACAGTTCTATTTGTTTTTCCTTTTGTGCACAAAAGATTATCAAAGAAACATGTATAATTTGCTTATTATTCCACAGAAAAAGAGCAGAATCTGAAGCTAGAAAGGGCAGTCTCCCCAACAGCAAGGAAATGCCACTGCATCATCCCACTGACCCTGTTGAGCTGCGACGTCTCAACTTCCAAACACCTGGTAAGTCTTACAAAATAATGCCAGTTCATGCTCTGGGAATTTGCAACTGAACATGTTTTATTGAAATGGTGAGCAATACTACAGATTGTTTCCATAATTGGCATTCCATGGCATTATCTACCTTTGAATTCACTGCTGACACTGAAGCCAAATGCAATGTCCTTTTAAAGGTCCTCTAATGTTTGCAGTGAGATTGGCACGATACAAACGAGCAGTTTGCACACTGTGGACAGGTGCTTAGGCAACGCAGAGAGGGTCAAAACTGTCAGTGTCCTCCCTGGAGGCACTCATAAATGGAAAATTTTAAAAAAGCGCAAATGCAAGCCGGACAGTTTCGAGGTACCTGTCATCTACCTATGTACCTGGGTTATCCAGGTCATCAAGACTTGTCACGCTTACTCAGAATAATGCAGTCTTGCTAGGATGTTATGCTGCTGCTGGACATCCCACAATGCAGCATTTTGGTGGGTGAAACACACACAAAATGTGTAATGGTTGTGTGTGAGCGTTTACCTGCTCTGACCTTTAGTGCTAAGGAAAGCAGTGGTCAGTGATCATGCCATGGCTTATTCATGAGGTCATTTCTCGACTAGGGAGCAGCGTCCATTTATCACCTGGAAAGGTGGTATGCATCCACACTCTCGAACCTGACGAAGAGAGACATACTTAAGTGCAGTTTGAGTTGCTCTGGCATAGACTGCTTGGGGACAGGTGTTCAGAGACGGCCAATAATGTTGTAAAATCAAAGCCATATTTTTTCAGGTCAGCTAAGGAAATGAAAGGAGGATGAATTATCTCTGCAGGCTCATTTTTGAAAAAAAGCATATGCATATCCATGAAAGCTCTTCAGTGATGTTAGGACCATTACTGGTCGTTTCATCCTGGTAGAGGGGTATTTTTCCTTTGGCTTAGAGTGATCTGAGCCATTCTCCCACCATTTCATTCGCCTCTCAAGCCACCAGTTTTGTTCCCCAACAGCCTTTCTGAGAGCTGGTATCTTAGCTATCTCACTGCTTAACAAAGAACCAAACATATTTTCCCACCACTGAACACTTTCTCCTAATTCCTGAAGCACCTCTACATTAGACCACCTCGCTTCCCCAACTCAATCCACCCTTCCATTCAACCAGGTTGGACATTTTCATCTTAAGGATGCTTGATATTTGAGCGATGGCATGTTGGAAATGGTACTTTCATTGTCCCCCAGTGGTGAAAATGGATTTTGAGTAGAAGGCTGTGATGCAAACACCCATTTCCGTCTGTGAAAGAGATTTGTGAGTGGGAGGGAAAGTGACACACAGCTTCCATTAGCTAATGCCCACTTATATCAGCAGCTGAAATGAAACATCGCCTCATCGTAGGAGAGGGACACCATCAACTATCTGGTGTGTCAAAATGGCTCCTGAACTTAAGTCACAGATCTTTAGCCATGGGCGACCGTGTCAAGTTTACATTGTAAAAGTAAAGTTTACTGAACTGTAGGGTGGAGTATTATGGCGTATACTGTGTCCATTACCACATGAGCACAGCATTCTCTGGCTAAAACAAACATCTACTAATATTTAGTAGTTAGTTTGTTATGATTTGTCTACTTTCTAATTTCTATGAAATAAGAAATGTGGTATGGTGAAGTTTAAAATGTTTGGACATGACTCATTTAGATTACACTTATCAATTCCTCTACACTTCAATTCCTACCTTTGTTCGTAGGGAAAATAGTCACATTGTTCTTAGACCTACAATGTTTTTGATTACACCGCCGTTTCCTCCACAGGTTTAGGTGAGCACAGGCACTCCAGTAACCTCCATTTATCAAGTTAGTTGGCCTCCATTATGCATTTGACATGAATTGTTTTTTGTTTTTTTCAGCTTTAATTTCCTTATTTTCCTTTTTTCTGCCAAGTCTTTCCCCATCCCCATCTAATCCATCTGGTGTAATGCTATGTTATCATGGGAGGAGGAGTTTGAAATGACAGGCTGAAAATGTGTTATCACTCAAAGCAGAAATCAACATCTGACCTAACATTTTTAAATTTCTTTTTGTTTGTTTTTCTCGGGATGTTTCTGTCTGTATGTCACTGCCATGCTAACTGTACACTACAGCTTTCTGTGCAAATAACTTACTTCTTTCTCTGTAGGAAGAGTCCCAGTTGAGCAAATGTGCTCGAGGACTCTCTTTGGCTTCTGTATCCATATAGTCTCTATGAGCATGGGCACTGCTTTGAGTGAACTGCCAAGCCTAACAAGATCCACCTCCATTCCCCTGTTAAACACATATGCTGCATATCTAATGATTCCCTAGCTTTTGCTTGGGTAATGGCCTCTTGCAAGTCTTGTGACTGACCGTCAGTCCATCTCATTGACAGGTATGGCAAGCCACCCTCCAATTCCGATCATGGAATTGGCAGATCATCTGGAGCGACTGAAAGCCAATGATAACCTTAAGTTTTCACAGGAATATGAGGTAAGTGCATTTTACATTTGAATAAATTCTGAGGTTCAGTGAGGCACAGTGGATTGTTCAATAGTTACAATGCAATAGAATACAATAGTTATAGTATATGAGCATGCACCAGGTGCTCAAATTCTGTGAATTCAAAGCCTTGGAGGCTTTAATCCTACCATTGCATGCTCATGCTAAACTTATAGCAGTTCAAGCATGTCAACAATGAGATAACAGGATATGATGGATAAGTATGATGATTTTAAAATAACCAATATTTCAGAAGGTTTATCGATACTTCAACTTTAGTCTCACTCTGGAATACAATGGCACTTTCATAATATTCATCATTCTAATTTATTTCACAACCATGTTGCCAATGTTACTGTTTCTTTCATAATCAAGATAACAGATGAATTTCTGTTTGCAGAACACTTGTTCAGCCTTAAACATGGTCCAAACAAGAGGTCCTTTATTCAGTGCTGTGTGACATCAGAACAGCTACTCTTTGTCTTCCCGTTTTTCTCTGTGGTTTCTGCAATGGTTCCAAAATCTGAGGTCACCATATGGGTGCCTGCCAAGCTGCCCAGTCATTATTGCAGCATAAGTACACTGAATTCCAATTTTATAGTGCCTATTCAATTGCAGTGGAAAGCAATTTTGCAAGTACAATAAAATGAAGATTTTGATGATGAGCAATTCTGCAGCCTACTGTTTCATTCTATTTTGATAAAATATCAGGGCTGCTTGTGGTAATTTGTGCACATAAAAACCTGGTACTGGTTGAAGTTTGGTCTAATGTTCCCCAACATTAAACTGGTCTAAAAGCAAAAATAAAGCTCATTTTCATACACTGACTGATTTTAAATGACCCCAGAAAGCAGGATGGCACCAAGATTAGATTATATGAAAGGTCACTCTCATAATGTGCCCATTAATTGCTTTTTCTATTGTGCATTATGATTTATTCTACTTTAAGCAAAGAATAATACATAAAAGCAGCCTGTTTTCCTTAAAAAGGCCAGCACAATAGTTTCCCTATAATACAAAATGAAATTATATCATTCATATCTTTGTATTTTTCTTTTGTGGCATTATATTCATAATTTATTTGGGATAAGAGACTATTATCCATTTCTGCTTCATGAGGCCTACTTGAGAAGCATATTCTGTTAAATCAGTCTCAAGTGTGGGGCTCTCGTATTTTCCAAAGATCCTTACTAATCGAACGAGCAAAGATAATGGAACACAGACCGTTTTTCTTTGTGACTGATTCAGATGTATCTTTTTTGTAAATATACAGATTTACATGCACCAGTATTTACAGGATCACCTCTTTAAGAGCCTCAACAATTAGTAGAAAGGACACACAATTGGTTACTATGGAATGCTAAAACGTATCCTTAGTTTATCCTTAATTGCTTTGTTTGTGTATAAACATATCCTTCAAAAGGGAAAAGTTACATGATACTGAATAACTGTGGCCGACATAGAAAGATGACATTATAATCATTAATCAAGAAAAGCATTCCACTTACTCATTAATGAGTATACATTTGTGTTAAGGGTTTTTGTTCTCATTTACTGAAAATATTAATATGTAAAAGGTCAGTCTTTAACTTCACATTATTTGGATTTGGGGAGTATCTTTGTATACGAAAAAGACCACTTTTTCACAACCTTTTTTTTTATCACTGTTTTGTACAGGATGAAGTGACAATAAAAATCCATGGTTAGCCTTTTCTCTGCAGCATGTGCACCGTTGGTGCAAAAGCATAAACTCTGCCTTTAAAAACACAACTTCCCCTTCTATAAACTGCCTTTCTGGTAAAATGCTAAAGACATTCTTGATAAACTACAATAGACCAAAGAGTTAATTTCAATGTAAGCTGCTGCATGTTAAAAGGCACATTTCATCAATTTTTTGCTTTCTTAATTGTTACATAAAGCTATATTAATCCTTGGTTATGGTTTCTGGAAATATTCTTATAGTGCTATTCTTCTTCTCTCGTCTTGTCTTTCAGTCAGTCGATCCTGGTCAGCAGTTCACATGGGAACACTCTAACCTGGAGGTGAACAAACCAAAGAACAGATATGCTAACGTGATCGCGTATGACCACTCCAGAGTCTTGCTCTCCGCTATCGATGGTAAGCCACCCACCTGCACCTTCCCTCCCAACTGCTGTATTGATTGTCCAGACAGCCAGTCTATTTGTAGCTTTCAGACCTCAGGAGTGCAACCACACTATACTTTCAAATGATGTGCTTGCACAAGCATGCTGTAATTCTCATTTCCCTTCATTTATTTGCTGCATGGAAAGAAAGAAACACTTTAAAAAATGCTCCTTTCCAATAAACAAATCAAGTTAAACCCAACACCTATGATGGTGAGAGTTAATGCTCACTGCATTATACAAAGATATAGTGCATGTTATATCAAGCCATTACTTGTCATTTAATCTTGAAATAGGAGCAGTAAGCAACATAAGGAACATAAGGTGCCACATTTTAAGTAGCCTTATGCATTACTTGCTTGTGAGAATGCATTTAGTCAAAAATCTGACTGATCAAATAGGTTTTCCCCTTTGCTCCCACACTGAACTTGAAAAACAAAAAGTTAAACACAAAAAATACATTTTCTGAAGATCAGGACTAAGTCTTACTGTTAGATATTAATGCTGTGTACAACTATTTGTCCATTGTACCCAGTGTCAGCCCAGTATGACCCTAACTTTATTTGCCATATTTAGTTGTTGCCAATGAGAGTACACCTTTTAAGAAATTAAATGGCATTTTGAAAAGGCCAGTCAACTACAATGACACAGTAACAATTGGACACACACACATTTATTAATTAACCATTTCCATTAAGCTGCTATAACTGAGTGCATAAGAAAATAAACAAAGTGGTTAATGGCTAATGCAACGAAAAGAGATGGAGTGGGAGAGGCCTTTTGCAGTTTCTCAGAAACACAACGCACAGCTTGAGTGTTGATGGAACTACATTAGCCAGGCATATAAATAAATTTGCACAACCACACAGGAGCCTTTATGCTGTAGCAAGTGAGAAGTTCTCAGCCAAGGGGACATGAGGGACGTCCTCTTTTATTTCTGTGCTTAAACAAAGCCTTTTGGCAAGCAATGTGTCTGTTGTATACTTTGATTGAGTTCTTTGAATATAAAGGGATTTGGGATTTGAAGAGAGCTACTTTCAGACTGTATTGATGTAAGGATGGATCAGCAGGATCTTTGGGATACAGGCACTCTGAGGAAATTTGGGGATTTTAATGGTCTTGATATCACAGCAGTCGCTTGATATGTGATGACTGTCAAGGAAGTTGCCTGACCAGAAGAGACACTGTGCACTTTAAGAGGGTTTATCTACAGTTAATACTGAAACCCTTGTCTACCCTTTCTATTTTATAATCCCATTTAGGACTGGTTCATACTGGATGTGCTGAGCTCAAAAGTAGACATGCATCTCATTTGTCAACATACCAAAATGAAAATGCAGTCACAACATAAAGTGACACATTTATGCCTTAGAATGTGTTTGTTTTTGTCAGCGTACAGAAACTGCTTTGTAATTCCATATTTCCTCCAAATTCAATGAATTGTATGTTATTTTTGGAAGATACTTATTTTTTCATTAAATGTATTTTTATTCAATGACAAGAGCTATACTTGAGTCATTTCCCCCTGCTGCTTAAAATGTTTTTAAAGGAAATCTAATCAAGATTTAATGTGACAACTTTATTCTGCAATGTTTATTTCTAAATAGGCATACAGACTGCAAAAATTACACAAATCCTGAGTGACAGAAAGCATAAAGGCAAAAGCCATTTGCAAATACATTTTAAACAACTCGACTCATTCTCATTAAACTGCAGTAATGTCTCTCCTTTGTTTTTAATTTTCAATTTACAAACACACTGGGTTTAATTGTATTTATCCCTTGTCCATCATGGATATGACAGCTGTCGGGCTGTGTGGATGACTTAAACCTTGTAGAGAGGGTAGGGAAAAAAAATATGTGGGTGGGTTTGAACGTTTTCATATTCTATTTCCTTTGCTTTTTATGCTGAATAAGTTACCTGGGAGTAAAAGGCAGTGTGGGAAAGCGGGGGAGAGGAAGCAGTTGGAGTGAGGGGATTCTCTGGTACGTGGCATCCATGCAGATGAGACTTATCTTGGTCGACCATGTGTGCACGGAGCCCCTGAACTGCCAGTCCTAAAGCATTGACTAGCTGTCAGCTCCGTCTCTTTTCCCTGGATTCGAAAAAGGCAGCTGTGCTTTTCATTTAATATACGCAAAGGGAAGGAGGAGTGAGGGGAAAGGGGGAAATTGTTTTGCTAGTTTTTGTTGGTTTGTTTTTCTCCATGTGAGACTTTTACAGACCAAGCTTTATCTGTAAGTCAGTTGCAGATATGGAAGAGGAATGCAAAAAACTGTGGATTGTTGATAGCAAATACAAATGTTCCCAGACTGTAAGTTTGGTCCCAAACTCACAGCCTTATGCTTTTTAACACAGAGGACAGTCTCACACTGCCTCATCTAATATATGTACGGGCAGAATCTGATGTTACTAAGAAAAGAAAAATCAAGACATGGGACAGTTTGGAAAACAGCTAGTGCCACAATTCACCATTTTTCATACTATAAGCTTTTTACCTACACAGCACACTGGTATACTTTTCCAAACTCTAGACACTCAGCTTTACTCATTCACTCATGCACAATTTGTTTCTTCTTAGGTATCCCGGGAAGTGACTATATCAATGCCAACTACATTGACGGGTACAGAAAACAGAATGCCTACATTGCCACCCAAGGATCTTTGCCGGAGACATTTGGCGAATTCTGGAGGATGATCTGGGAGCAGAGGAGTGCCATCATTGTCATGATGACCAAACTGGAGGAGAGGTCCAGGGTAAGAGAGTTATGTATAAATAGCCATACTATTCTGAAGTGCTCTCCTTCTCATAGAGAGTATTACATGAATAAAATGAGTCATGTGTAACTGAAAAGACAGTGTTCACCTCTGAAATCCAGGAACATTTGTTTTATTTTAAATGTGGGCATGATAGACCCCACAGTCTGACGTCAAGGTTATTTACACATCAACAAAGCATATGTATACACACATATATATATGTATATATATATATATATGTATATGTATTGTTAAATGTGTGTGTAATTTTTAAGTTGTACGGTACATTGTGCTCTTGCTTCCTCTTTCAAAACGTATTCCTCACGAGAAGCCATAAAGCATTCCGTTGCACCCTTATGCATTCAGACGGTCACAAACCTGGTGACTGATTAGTGACTTATGTCCTTAACCAAATGCTGCTGAAAGCACAGGATGACCATCAGTAATAAAACACTCACAGACTGAAAAGCTGCACTGGCAGCTATATCTCTGGTCCTTTAAAGGTTTTCATGGTCAAAAGACACTTCCTCTCCCTCTCTCTTTCTCTGGCACACCTTAAGAGTGTTTAACTGAGCACATGAAAGCTTGCATGGGTTTCATATGCTACTGACCTTCACACTTGTATGCCTTCTCTAAGAGCTTGGCACAGTGTTGACTGGGGTGCTGACTCAATCCAGAGAGCATCTTCCACTCACTATTATTACAATATGCAAAGCCAATAAGCTAGTGTGGCCTTTTTTAAATTTTTACTGGAACTATTAAACACCGTTTTTCAATTAAATCGGGTCCATTTAATTGAAAAAAGGTGAGAGTTTTTTGAGTGAAATGAGAGCATGTGTTGGCTCTACTGTAAGGGTTTCCTGTAAGATATCGTCACATTTATTAGTCATCACTCTGGGGACCACAGAGGCTGTCTTTGTACACTTTAAGTGTCTGAAGCTTAAGTATTTGCATGTCAACACTATGGATCATTCCATTACTTCTGGTGTTGAAATCACATCATTTCTCCATGTGTCAGTGTGACACTCTCTAAGGGAATTGAATTAGGGGAATAACACTTGTTAGATATTAGAATATTTCAGACTACTGTCTATTTGTCATACAATTGAACAGTCACAAAGCATCAGGCAGCAGGATATAATGATGATCACGCTGACATTTCGATTGTGTTCAACATGCTGCCGAAAACTTATCGGTTCTGAAGGACAATATCAAGAACAAGAATTAAATTGAAACCCAGTTATTTCCTCCCTAGCACTTATAGTGCTTCCCTTTGTCTGCTAAGCGGTAATGTTATAATGGAACAGTGTTTTATTGGCTGTTCACTGAGAAACAAAGCTGTACACTCAAGTAGCAACGAAGCTGGGGCAGTAATATGATTGGAAAATAGCAGTTACCTTTGTAATTATAGATTGTATAAGGACAACTGTAGGCACAGAAACGGTACTGTGCAAATATCTCAGGCCGTTTCATTGATTTTGGAATTTAAAAAGCCAGCAGGAATGAGTTGAATTTCTGCATTATGTTACCTTTATTTCTTGTTGTATTTATATATAATTGTGTATACTCTATGTGTATTAAGATGAATCTGTTATAATTATAGGGATAACATGCTCTATAGTCTTAGTGATCATTGCTTAATATGGTATTCCTGTCTATTACAGGTGAAATGTGACCAATATTGGCCCAACAGAGCGACTGAAACCTATGGTCTCATCCAAGTGACACTTCTGGACACTGTAGAGCTGGCTACATACTGTGTCAGGACATTTGCACTTTTTAAAGTAAGAGGCATTTTGAATCAGTTTTCCTACAGAAGCCCATTCCGGCACCATTAAAAAGTGTCAGGTAGTTGAAGTGAGACAAAGTGGTCACTAACCTTTCTCCATCTCCATATTCAGAATGGCTCCAGTGAGAAGAGAGAGGTGAGGCAGTTCCAGTTTACGGCCTGGCCAGATCACGGGGTACCAGAGCACCCAACACCGTTCCTGGCCTTCCTGAGACGGGTGAAAGCTTGCAATCCTCCGGATGCAGGGCCCATGGTGGTTCACTGCAGGTAAGAAACATCATAGGTTTATAAAATCCTGAAGCATGAAATTGATTTTTCCCTCCATTTGCTGTAATGAATATATGAATACATATGAAAAACAATATATTCATGTCTGTCTGAGTCATCTGTTCAATAATAATGAAGATTTTGGAAGACATTGCACATGGAACGGAGAAACAGAGTGAAGAAAATCTGACGCAGTGGCGTGTGATCTGACAATTTTATATCGTGATTGATCTTGAAAACATCCACAACATCTACAATTCAAGCAAATTGTTCAGACGTTGGTATTCTCTGACATTTACACTGTCTATCTTAATAATATCAAGGATCCAACCTACAGTCACAAACCAACAGATGGCTGTGCTGATTGGCAAAATTGTATTACATGTCTTCATTGTGTGCGACAACGATGTGATTTAGCGGCACTGTCATAAGGAGCTGATGCCAAAAAAAAGATTCTGCTCATCTTGATCTCATGAGGTCCCAAAACACAAATGCTTATGCTTAAAAGACGCTTTAGAGCAGTCAAAAATAATAAAGCATTAAAGGCAGCAAAAGCTACACGTTTGGATTCTGAGCACAAAAATGTCTTAAAGTCCGTTATTTATTGGTTTTTGCTATTTATTGACTGCTGATAAAAACGTAAACAGCTCAAATAACGTCTAATTTGGCTTTAAAATACCATTCTTGGATGCAACATGTTTTAAATGGTGCAAATATACATGAACAATGACTGGTTTGAGTTGAGTTGAGTTTGGATATTCTCAACAGTACATTTCAAAACTACCCTTAAAGGCCCAGTGAGTAAAAATGACATCTAATGTGGTGGCCTTTGCACACTAGAAAGGATGTCACTCTTTCCCATTTACATAGTAAGCTTCAGTTTCAAAACGCAGAATGCTCGTCAGACTAGTTTGTCCATTCCGGCTAAGGTAGAGACATGGTGGCCTAAAGTATCTATAAAATGCTTTGTCCACCAACTAAACAATGTTTATTTTAAAGCAAATTTACACTTACACAAACATACTTTTGGGTTCAAATTTCGCCAAAACAACTCCTCCTAAATTTCACACACTGGACCTTAAAGATTCACTGAATAACCCACTGTCACTATAACAAAATCAGTGCAATAGCTTTAACTGATGTTTACAACATCACTGCACAAAGAGTACCAGCGCCACTATCCTCAGCGAACTTTTAACACATCTCCTTTTACAGTGTGACGCATGCACACCCGTCATTTGCCTTACTTCATCACTTCCATGTCACACATGAGGAGCTCACAAGTTTTAGGTTACTGCATTAGAAACAAATAACTTTCACTTTCATGTCAACTTCACTCCCTGCAGCCACATAAGCGGCCAGACTCCCAACAGAGAGGCACAAAGACACAAGACAGCCTTTTGGCTCCACTCAACTCAGAATGCTTCTGAGACTGCAGAGAGGAAGCAAGTGACTGAAAAGAGAAAAAAGACAGCAAAATGAAGAAACAGTGATAGTGAATGTAACAGATACAAACTTGTGTTAGGAAGTGACAAAAAAGGGAAGGGGGATTACTGGAGAATAAGAATTACCACATGCTGAAGTTAATTAGAGCTAGTCGCCGAATCACTTCAAATTGAAAATCCTTTCTTTTACAATGAAGCAGAATGCTGGAATTAATGTCACTCTGCAGATGGGAGGTTTTAATTCCTCTGGCTCCCTATCAGATACAGTGTTTTTCCAAGCTCCAAATCCTCTAAGAGGCAGTTTTTCCTCTTCATGTTTGACCACAATTTTAAATAGACTTTTTTTTTTCTATTTACTTCTAAAATGTTATTATGAGGGTTGATTTGTGATGTTGAGCACAGATATTTCGTATATAAATGTATTTTGTGCTGTAGAAAACACATTTTCTTTTGCCCAAGCTGTTTATGCACATGCAGTAAAGGCTGAACAAAAGCTAGAAGAAGAAAAAAAGATTTGCAGTGTATAATTGGTACAGTCTCTTCAATGATTGATAATTACTTGGCACCAGAAAGTGCTTACCACCTACAGTATGTGCATGCCTTATGAAAAGACCATACAAACATAAAAATGAGCAAGCATTTGCTCTATTTTTTGTTTGTTTTGTCATTTGTGCTCATCGGCTCAATGTTATTGTTAACTATTCAAAATACAAGAACACATACGTCACTGGAGTTTTAAAGCAGTTTTTTGTTTTTTTTATCAATCTTTGCAGAAGTAAAAAAGAAAAGAAAGACACATTTTGTATTTCATTTGCAGTACCACAAATGTGTGACCTTGGCATAGTCATGGTCTCACAAACCAGAAAGCAAACAGTTAGCTGGGAGTATGGTTGTCAAATTGTCTCAGTAACAGAACCCACATTCTTATGGGATATTTTAAACATGGGTTTAACGGGTGGTTATTGCAGCTTCCCACAGTAGAACGTTTGTGAATAAAACACATTCTTGTGATGCCTCTTTAGAGCATGTTCACAATGTGAGCTCACAACAAACGTGCAGTTTTCTTTACTCTGCTTCACCATGTATTACTGCACATAATGCGGACTTGTACACAATCATGAAATACGAGGCGAAAAATGCAGAGGCTCAACAGACTTAGACCCTGCTTTCTATTGCTCAGTGCTTTGGCTGCACAACAGATTTAGTTTCAGTAAATGCATAGCACTACAATGCCCTACAATATCCATCAGAGACAATATACCCCATAAAAGACTGATCTTATGGTTTAGTCATCATGGTGGTACACAATGAATGGCAGGTGGAACAATTAAACATGACCTACAGCATTTAATCAACCCATAAAGAGCTGACCTTCTCCTCCAAGGAACGTAGGGATAGATGAGGATGACTGCTTTACATTTACACTTTTCTATCCCACAAAGTGGTCTTTGTGGTTTGTTAGAAAGTGTTGAATGTTGGTGTTATCTTGGGTTTAGTTCTTCCAAATCTAGTCCTATGTGGGACTCAAAATAAAAACTGAATCTGAAATAAGGGCTCACCTCAATGGCTGCAGCTATCTTTACTGCAACACTGCACTACTGCTTATTACAAAAAAGAGCTGATCTATATTAATCATATCCATAACTGTCCCTCTTTCAAGTGAAGGGAAAGTGTCTGAACTACAATGTCAACTCTAAAACTCTCTCTTTGTGACATTAGAATGTACTCTCCACTTTGACAGTTCTTGAGTATACACAAGACAAGAATTGTTTTTGACTCTTTTGGTAGCTATGCAGTGATCCTGGAGAATTTGAGGTTATGTGTGTGTGTGTGTGTGTGCTCCATAAGCAGTGGGGAAACATTGACGGGTTGGCTGACAGCAAGAGATTTGGTAACAATACATATGTAATTGCTTTCACCACTGCTCATGCTTTATCTTCTTGGGACTCATTGCAGCTGTATTTTACACTGCACTCATTCACCCACCCTCTATTCCCAAAACTCCTGGAAAGCATATTAGCCTGACACTTAATGTGCGTCGATGTCCAAAGCAGCTGGTCCTGACGGAGCTGAAAAGGCAGTGTCAAGTCATTAATGCACTCAGTGTGCCTGCTCCCCTTCAACTGCCAAACACACCAATGGCTTTCTGCACCACCACACAAGCCATCTCTTGTCAATAAAGGAATATTTCACACATCCAGCATTTGCTGCTGTTGCATTTCAGAAAACGTATGGTTAATATTTGTTCCAGCAGTGCCGTCTTTTTTCTAAAAACTAACTTCAGAAACACACAACTTCAGGATGACTTGCTGCATCTACCTTCCTTCATCCCACCTTCCCTTCTCCTCTCCCCTCTCAACCCATTCCTCATCTTCCTCTGTCTTCGTCTCTCTAGCTCAGTGCTGTCACCCTGTCACTTACCCTCTTGCAGGTCATCACTCTCCCACATTCAGGTCTGTACTATAAAATATTTTCAGATTGAAAGCAGCTGGGGTAAAGGCAGAAATCTCCTCTTCTTTCTGCATCCCCCACCCGAGGGCTGAGGTGTTCTGAGACCTGGAAGTGATTCATTCCTCAAATATCCTTGGGACAATTTCTCATTTCTTTACAGCCTGATTCACACGTGCACATTTGTAATTGAACCTAGAGCTGTGAAGAGTTGTTCCAAAGAAATAACAAGAGAGTTCAATTCCATTCAGCAAATGTCAGGTATTATGAAAGTGGCCATCAAATCATTTGTTAAAGCCAATGGCTCCCATACGTGTCTTTATACCATTTGCAGCACAGTTCTTGTGCAGCATGGCACATTAACCAGACTTGGCCGCCAGGGACTAACTTTACTCCCTCTTGAGTTTTCCTTCTCAACCCTTTTTTCTGCTCCTCGGTGCAAATGAAAAACAAATGCTTCATCAGAAGGAGGAGGCACAGGAGCATGGCTCACACCTCGTAGGCATGTCAGCTTAATGGATTGAATAACCTATTTACTTTAGAGTGCCAAGTGCAAGGAGTAGTCTTGTCAATGCCATGCTTTGCAGGAACAGAGTAAAGGGACAAGATTTAACACCACCTTGTCACCCCATGGTAAATAAACTGTCACCGGAAAACATCTGTGCTGAGGCTTAAAACATGTAACGTGAAGGGGTGAGCGTTTTTTTTTTTTTAAACGTCAGCAGTCGACAAAAGAGGGTTATATTTTTACGACACACTTCAAGTTGGCCTGCAAAGAGAGGTCAAAGAGAAACAGGGGGACTGCATTGCAACATCTTCTACTCCATTTTCCTAACTAACGTGAAAAGGTGCCAATGTGAATCTTAATGAAGAGACCTGCCTTTCAGTGCCTCTTCTAAAGCTCTTACGCCATTCAGATGCACTGTGCTGATATAATGGCACTAATTGAAGTCAGCTGCACTTCTCAGAAGTTGCCCGGCACATTAACAAAGCCCTCCAAAAAAGCATACCCTCTAAATTGCGACGGCATCCATATTTGTTGTAGTGGCACTTTTCAGAACTATGAGATAAAGGTTAAATGTTGCTGTTGCATCAGTCATTAGCCCTGATAGGTTGGAGAGCACAGGTGGGGTCCAGAGAGGAGAGACTAGATTGCAAAGCCAGCAGTGAGCTCACTGAAGGCTGTGACTGCCAAGCCCTCTTCTCCATACAGTGCCACTTCAGATTTAATTACACCCCAAGCCAAATCGTACATCCTACAGTGGCAAACTTCCGAGAGAGTTTACCTTACCTCATCATTCAGAAAATTAAAGTTCTTAAAACAAAAGACTTTCCATTCACCGCCCCTTATTTCTGTTGCTGGAAATCAAATACAACCAGACACACCGTGGGGATATTATGATACAGAAGCTCACACATATGTGTGTCTGCTTTAGATTTGTGAATTTTATAGATATAACTGAGAATATTATTGACTAACATTAATCTTGATCTCGTTTCTATTACAGTGCTGGAGTGGGACGCACAGGTTGCTTCATCGTTATTGATGCCATGATGGAACGTATCAAGCACGAGAAGACTGTGGACATCTATGGTCATGTAACACTAATGCGAGCCCAGCGCAACTACATGGTGCAAACAGAGGACCAGTATGTCTTCATACATGATGCTCTCCAGGAGGCCGTCAACTGCGGCACCACCGAAGTGCCCGCTAGAAACTTATATGCGTACATCCAGAAACTGACGCAGATAGAGGGTGGAGAGAATGTCACTGGCATGGAACTTGAGTTCAAGGTACCACAGTTTCTTAACTAATCTGATCAAACTTCTATAAACCTTTACACTTTACATAAGTAACAAAAATTAAGAGACTGTGTCTGAAGTTGCACACATGCACTGATGTCACAGAAGGGCTACTCTCAAGACAGCTCCCAAACTCTTTTCCACTTTCTATTAGGCTCACTAGACAGCATGGGGCCTGTGGTTTTCTCTCTATTCCGCCTAGTTGACTCACTTGTGTAACACAACATAGGATAAATTCTCCCTTTCTGTTTTCCCTTTCCCATGCTGCCTTTTCTTGGATAAACGGGGTCTTGGTTTACACGAAAATGCCAAACACAGGTTTTCCCCACCACAGAACAGTTTCTTGAGGGACTAGAGAAAATTCTGTACATTTACAATGAGACTCAGCCAAGTGTATTCAGCCTGCTGAAGTCTGTGCTGTTGCTGTACCTGTGGTGTCCTCAATTGTCACATAGTAAATTTCTTGCTCTGTGATGGATGCTGACATTTTCCATCCTGACTTTTTATCATAATATCTTTTTTGGGCAAAAGCAACTATTTTATGGTCATATTAAATAGTACATATCCAGTGCACACTATGGGTATTTATATTGTTACTTTCATGAAAATGTTATATGTAGCTCGATATACTATAGATATACATATATACACACACACATTTATATATATATATACACATATAATATACTGTATTCTTCCACACACACGTACCTCACTCCAGTAAGCTGAAAGAATATTTGTGTCTCTTTCTCCCATGTAGCGTTTAGCTAGCACTAAAGCCCACACATCACGATTCATCAGTGCCAATCTCCCCTGCAACAAGTTCAAGAACCGCCTTGTTAACATCATGCCATACGAGTCCACGAGGGTGTGTCTTCAGCCCATCCGAGGAGTGGAGGGTTCCGATTACATCAATGCCAGTTTCATCGATGGGTACAGGTAAGTGCTGGAGTGTTGGTGTGTGGTTTTACTGCCAGTGAATTAATGCAAAACAGGTCACTGCAAACATAGCTCTTTAGACATTTCATCTACAAACTACACAGTGAATATTCAAGTGGTTTTGCACCTGGTTCATCGTGTGATTAATGCATTTCCACAGGCAACAGAAAGCCTATATTGCAACGCAAGGACCATTGGCAGAGACCACAGAGGATTTCTGGAGAATGCTCTGGGAGCACAACTCTACGATTGTCGTGATGCTCACCAAGCTTAGAGAAATGGGCAGGGTATGGACATGGCTTATGAAACCTCCTTTGTCTGGAGACAGATCATGGACACAATTGCTCTATTTGAAAACTGCCTTATTTGAAAGATCATGCATTTATTCAGTTAGGAAAATACAATGACACAATTTCTGGGAATCAGCACAATGAATTTAGTACATGAAACCCATATTGTGGCTCACTGCAATATTCTATTTTCCATTCCCTGCAGGAAAAATGCCATCAGTACTGGCCAGCAGAAAGGTCGGCCAGATACCAGTACTTTGTTGTGGACCCTATGGCTGAGTATAACATGCCTCAGTATATCCTGAGAGAGTTCAAAGTGACTGATGCCAGGGTAAGCAGTGGTGCTGTCAGCGTGGAAGGAATTTACATGCAAAAATTGTTGTGTTTAAAGTTCACTTTCAAAGAAACGCTTAAACCATATGAATACACACTTTTTTTATACACACCGTGTCTATAAAAGGGCAATCCAGTAATGAAGATTTACTTACCGACATCTTGTTTATGTGGAGTTCTGGACATGTGTATGTGTCCTTGGGTCAGTGGAGCTGGGACGGAAGGAAAACATTAGTTTAGATACAGTATCGTGGATGCAACTCTCATAATTTCACATATTAGCCAATGACGGAAGAGAATCTTATTTCAAAATATTGCACTAATTGCACTCTGCAACAAAGGCAATTAGTAACATATCATTACAACATGGTTATTGCTGAATCCTTGGCTTTTTCGTTATAGTGCTTTCTTTGCAGCAGCCCGGGCTGAGAACTAGCAAAGCAGACAGCAGCAGTGTTGCTGCTTTTTTCCTGCATTTTTATTGAATATCAACATTCAGAATCAAATCACGGTTGAATAATCAAGTCTAAAATACTGACAAATAGTTTCTAAGAACATGTTTCTTGCAACAGTTGTGCAGTAGAGAGAACAATTCAAATTTGACATTTAACATTGCAGCCGTAGATCAAAATATTGGCACTGTATCAAGTATTTGTTTATACCACACTGTGGCCTCAAGTGCAACATAAGCACAAATATATTTCTGTAGAACTTCTGACACACGTCGATGTAAAAAAAATTAAAAAAATGTGACGCCAGCAGCAGTGAGCTGCCTGAGTTTTTAATTCCATCAAAGGCTTACATAGATAAATAGCGCAGGCTCCCTTTGTAGTGCATGTTACACTGCCTCGTCAATGGGATTGCTTTCCTTATCAAGGGGATACAATATTACTTAACTAATGCACACCCTCAAAGTCGATTCTCCATGCACTCAGTCAAGGCTAGCACATCAAAGGAAATAGCATCTTTAGTGTTCACGTTTATAACATTCAGGTAAAATGACAGGCATCTCTAATATCAAAACATTTCCTCTATGTTTTTAACTTGGCACCTGTGTCGCCAGATTTCTCTTAGCATTCTGTCTCGCGCTGTAAAATCCACAAAAGCGTGAAACATTATGATGTAGATGGTTATGCAATTAATTGCAGAGGGTTGACTCTCTGCAAGATAATAGCTTCCCCAGTTTAACTTTGTTTTGCCAATTTTCAGTGTTGATGTTCAGTTTTGCTATTCTTTCCTTTTTTTCCCACAGGACGGACAGTCACGGACAGTAAGGCAGTTTCAGTTCACAGACTGGCCTGAACAAGGAGTGCCAAAATCAGGAGAGGGCTTCATCGATTTCATTGGCCAAGTGCATAAAACAAAAGAGCAGTTTGGTCAAGATGGGCCTATCTCAGTCCACTGTAGGTAAGTGACGGCCTAGTGTAACCACATCAGGTGAAATCAGTTTCCATTGAAATGCTGCCATTGAAAAGAATTTGTATACTGTTTTGATTTCAAAACAAGCTATTTTAATATGTATCTAATTTCATGGCCTCAACGTTGACCTTGTTGCATTGTGGATCTCTCTTGCACAGCGCGGGTGTTGGTAGAACTGGCGTTTTCATCACCCTCAGCATTGTTTTGGAACGAATGAGATATGAGGGCGTAGTAGACATTTTTCAGACGGTGAAAATGTTGCGGACACAGAGACCAGCTATGGTGCAGACAGAGGTGAGACATTTTTCCCTCTTTCTTTTTCCCCTCCACAACACAAGCAGAAAAAAAATAACTCTGAGGTTAAAGTGAAGGCTCGTTAGGTTTTGGAACACGTCATGGAATCTCTTTTTGATATTCATTTAATAGTATCCTCCCATTTCCTGAAAGGTTTAGGGAGATTCCAACTACTCCACGGAGCCTGCCCCTGTTTGAGACTGATTCATAGTAGCTAGGAGGAGTTCCACTGCAGCTGTATCACTGAATTTCAGCAATCTCAACAATTGACCAGTGTTTTTTCACACTCATGCAGAGTTTTTCTGAAGTTAAAAATGTTTTAAATGTTGGGCCTTGAGTTTTAATACTTGTAACGGTCACAATGAAAGCACAGTGGACCGAAATGTTGTGATACAATATCAAGATCATACAAGAGCAGTGCATACTAAAGACCTTTCTTTGTTTCCCAGGATCAATACCAGTTCTGCTACAGAGCCGGCTTGGAGTACTTGGGAAGCTTTGATCACTATGCAACGTAAAAGACCCAGTATTGGAAGAAAAAAAGCAGAGGGCCCCTTGGACAGAAAACCCAGTGAGCCTCTCTTCTGAGCCATAAATTCCTGCTTGAGAAAGTACTCCTTAACTCCTTGCTAACAACTCATTTTGTGTCAGATGTGTGACATGAATTGTCAAAAAATGAAAAAGATGATTTCCGGAGGACCAAGTATTTCCCAACCCCACAAAAACCTCACCTTGAGACAGAGTGAGGGAATCCTGACTGCTGAAGCATCGTATGGGATTACCTTTTCTTTTGCTTCAAGGATTCATTTTTGGGGCTCATATTAACTGAATGAAACCAACACAACAAAAAAGTAAATGAACAATAATGACATCGTCAGAAATGCATCAGTGATAATGAACCATTACGAGAGGCACTGGAGGCACAGAGAATTGCGGGAGGGGAAAAAGAACTTGATGCACATTGTAAAGAAAAAAACAAATCTGTTTCACAATCAAGTACACACAGACAACCCATCGAAAAAGAAGACAAAACTTGGTCCACAACAGCAGGACAGACTTAAAAGTAATAATAACTAAATACTCCCTTTCCTGTCACAATGTTCATCATCTAAATTTTGGACGAGGGGAAAGTTAAAATGCTCTATGAAATAAATAAAAATTATTGATTTAGTTTTTTAGTACTTTATTATACAGCTGATGTGCTTTTTTTGAAATGTGTGAATTTCCTTTTTTTACACAAATTTATCGCTTGGAAATAAGTGATAAAATGTATTTACGTAAATGTTTTGTTTTTTTTAAGCTGTAGAACTGTTCTGACATATGTGCTATTTTGCAGAGAATCTGTTTTGCTCTTTCGGTTATTTTATTTTCTTTCCCCCCTCCACATTAGCTTGCACTTAGTGCAAATAACAGAATTCAAACTACCAAAACGTAACTTTTTTGTTTGTTTTCTTCCGTGCTTCTTTTTCAGTCTTGATTTTTCTGTTTAGTTTTGTCCATGATCACATACACGGTCAATTTACTCCCATTAGACAAACTGGGGCTTTGTGGAATCAACAGGGACGAGCAAAGTATGAAGTTGCTGCTACCGATTATCTTAGTTCTTCCATGTGACAATGATAAGAGAACCTGATGAATTGAATAAGGTATATGAATCTATAAATATATGGTACAGATAAATTATATATATATAGATATATATTATTAAACTATAAATAGTATGTTCTAAATACATTGACAGATAATTTATAAGTAAATTGTATATGAAATATGGTTGCAATGAAAGATTCAAATTTTACAGGTGTGTGCTATGGGGGAAATTAAGAGATTTTTCACTGGAATGCACATCAGTTGGACAAAAATGGTATTCTGATTCAGTGCATCTTTTCTTGTGCAATAAATATGTGTTTTTAGATAGGGTTTTATGTGGATATGTTCTTCACCAATGGCATTGTTGTTCCCCACAAGTGAGGTATGGGAGTGGGAATGTCAGGTGTCAGTCAAAGCACCACTGGTGCAATTTTCAAACTCACATAGTCTGTAATTAGAGGCAGAGGTGTCACACAGTCGCAGACACAGCGCTCACACAACACAATAGGGTACAAAGAGTACAAAGACGTCACTTTCTTGTGGTTCTTAAAAGCAGTCAGTGGTAATATTTTTTTTTTTCTTCATAATTTTGCATTTAGAGTGCCTTATATTTATGCCTGTTTTATAATGTTTCATTTAACATTTTAATGTATCCTTGGACTAATCTAGGCATTTAGTGTAAATGTTACTGTATAGTTTATTTACCTTCAGTATTCATTTGTCATTTGATGAGATTATATATGCAAATAAGAACATTTCAAAGCTCATACATTTTATTTTCAGTGGCCTTATTGTGGCTAAGTGAATTACAATAGGAGTTGAGATATCACTGAACCTGACGGAAAACAGCTACAAATGCATGTCATATAAAATGATCAAATTATAAAACATGCAACTGGAGATGAGATAAGAGAGCATTGGTCTTAGACCAAAGCAGGACAAGGTTAAACTCCATCAGCACTGGTATAAAGACCCAACATAAAATTATTTTTTACCTGATGTGACTAAGATCATACTTGATCTTACTGGGAAGCATATTGGGATCCTGGAATGGCTTGTCAAACTGCAGTAAAACAGGTTTAGTCGAGAAAGAATGCCTCATGCACAAGTCAAAACTGAATGGTTTGCTCTTCACGCCTTAGGTTTGAATTATGGAGTTCATGTGCGTCTCTACCAAAAGCATTTGTAGAGAAATACAAACTGCAAACAAAACTGGTTCTGTAATCCTGACAATCTGGTGTGTGTCGTGTCCTTTTGTTTTGTTTAAAAACATAACAGTTAAAGACCCAGGTTCAAGTTTGGTTATGTTTCAGTGTTCATATTGACCAGCATCTCTAGGTTTTCTGTAAACTCTATGATGGCTTTGTGGATGTGCATTCCAAGTGCTTTCTTTCCCTTGTTAACTCAAGCAGCTATAGTTTCATTTTTGTCGACTGCTTAACTGATCATTTTCGTCTTGATTTAAGTTAAACGTGATGTTGGCCAATGTTACATTTTGTTCAAATGTTCAAGTCTCAGAAAATCTCATTTCTCATCTCATTTTTTCCACTTTTTTTTTTGTTTAATTGATTTTTCGTATGCATGATGAAACATTGCAGAAGGGCCAAAGCTGGCCTGGTAGGAAGATTTGCACTTTCTCTATCTTTGTACTATGCACCGCCCTATTGATTCTAAACCCAATAATATATTACTTGAACCCATCTATAAAAAGATCTCCTTAAACGTTCACTTTGTGTGTATGTAAATAACACAAAAAAGTATCAACTCTTGAAAAAGACAAAAAAAAAAGTTTGTGGCAAAAAAAGAGCATCCATTCTGATGCCATGGTTACTCCAGCAGATGATTTCAGAAAAATCTGTCCCTCAACCATCTGTTCTCGTGGCTTTGCCATTCAAGCTTGGAGTGTCATTAACAGAAATAAACGTTGTGTTCTCTGCTCTCTCTATCTATCTCTCGTCTGGATGCATAGACTGAAAAATTAAATAATGAAATTGTAAAAAAAAAAAAAGGCTTGTTAAAAAGATCATACAATTACCTCTGATTAGTTGTAAGCATAAAATGTTTCTTTTTCTGAATGAAAGGAGTGCTTTTTATTTTCTTACTTAGGTTACATTGGTGGAGACAGAAGTGTATGAAAATCAGTTCTTTGCTGACACAAGTTCCATTTGTTATAAATGAATTCTATTAAAAAATGTCAGTGTTATGCATCACCGTTTCACTTGTTTCCCTCCACCTCACTTTGACTCGAAAAGACTGATGAAGCTATTTTACCCCCTACTGGTCTGGGTCCAACATATTACACACAGTTCTCTCATGAAAGGGGGAAATTGAGCCTCACCACATTTGAATAGATTTCCATCGCTCTGGTTTTCCTGTCACTGATGTCAGCTATAATGAATCATCAGCCTTAGATCGATGAAGTGCGATGTTTTCACAACCAACCTCGCAAGATTATGTTCGCCATAGTGACAACGTTGCATTGCGCTTTACCATGGAAGTGAAACCTCAGCTCAGTTACAGTATTATAGCACCGTTTTACTATTGCGTGACATTGTTCAGCTTGATGACAGAATAATGTAAAAACACTGACATCAACTGTGGAAATGAGTGGGGGAGAGCCACCGACTGATGATGGGCGAAGTCATCACTGCACGGCTGCTTGAACCTTCACTGACTTCATTTTACATGCGACACACACAAACGAGTCACTAGTGACTTGTAAAGCAGTTGTTTTCAGTGTAACTTCAATCACTAACAACATGTTTTAAGGAACGTTAAGCAGTTTTAACTGATCTACAGTTCAGCATTGTTCGGCTTCATTGTGTGTCGTTCGTTGTGTCTCTTCCTCTGACGGCACCCTGGCCAATCAGAGGCCGACAGTCTGGCGACGCCACGCATAGTACCTACTCAACACGCATGGAACCTCAACAGAGCAGGTACAAAAAAATTACGGAATACCAGGTTCTATGCTAGTGAAAATACAAATTAACCTTGCTGTGTCGAGGCGAGTAGAGCTGGCGGAAACACACCATTAGGTTCAGAATACTGTCAGTGTTGACCGACACCTTAACACAGAGCGCAGTTAATATTGCTGCTGGACAGAGAACAGGCTGACTATATGTCCTACTACACACCCCGGATACTTGCAAGTGGGAAAAGGAGCATCCACTGCATCAGGACAATTAAATATCATGACAGCATCCTCACTAAAGGTATAACGGTGAGCATAACCTCATAAAACTAGTACATAAACCTACCGGACAAAAACACTCTATCTTTTTTACCTCGCCTGTAGGATAGGGCTATGTATTTTAAGACAGTGAGGACTTTAAAATGTTAATTTTACAAAGAGGTAGTTACTATTACACTATTTTCAGATAATGCATTTAAGAGAAAGTCTGCTCACAATCTGGCTGCATTTTACCCCAGCAATAGCAACCCATAATTCCAAGTACAACAAAGTGCCAATAACCTGGAGCAAGACAACTGCATTAACAAAACATGTTTTGTTAAACAGTATTAAACCGCATGAAGGCTGGGAAACAGTTTGGAAGTGGATAAATGCTTGCCTGGAGAAGTTATTCTAAATTCAGAAAACTATCCATGCAGCCAGTGAGCAAACATCATTCCCCATAATAACAAATGACAGATGTGATCAGGTATGACGCTGAGCTCAAACGAACATTATTCCAGAGTCTGCCATATCAAGCTTCTTGCAAAATGTTTGTCAACAAAAGCAGATTAGAGTAGTGTTGGAATTTGGTAAATATAAGATATAAAATACTGCTTTCCAGATAATGTCAAAAGAATTACGTACTGCGGGGATTACAGAGGTGATGTGCAGACAGGATTACTGTGGGACCAACGTATACTACTTTACGCTTGCGGACTTCTGTTTTTCTCAAGTCACACCTCAATTTGAATATACTGCAACTCTGCCAAGAAAAGCAGTGGCCTCTGATGTTTCATGTGTTAAGAAGCCTCAAAATTGTTTCAAGGTGCATCCATGTTATCCACATGTACTCCTCATGCCTTAATCATGTGTTCACTGCCCAGAATATACTGTGAGATTGAATAGTAGAATGTTATAACTGCATATGATATGTGGAAAACATTCACAGATTATTGCCATGCAAGAGTAATTATGGCTTCATCACATGTCTGACAATTTAAAGAAATTGAGCTTGTATACATTTTAAAATTTTGAGTGGCAGTGTTGATTGCCATCATCCTAACAAAGAACTCCTACGGTCATCAGATTTTTATTTTTTACAAGATAGACTGTGCTTCAGATGTGTCGAGCAGATGTTCCGTCATCATCTCTCTGGATTATGAAACCAGCCAGCCTGTCACAACGCTGTGCACAAGTCATTTCTCATTTATCCTCTTCCTCCCCTTACATAACAACCACTTCCTTTACTCCCCCCTATTGCTTTGTTTTCCACCTTCTCAATTTAATAAAACATCTCCAAATGAAAGCTATGGAGACCTAGAGGTTACACAAGCAAGTCTCACATTTGATTCCCTGGCAAGGAGGGGAAAAATGGCACAATACACGCACCACTAAAGTGCCCTTGAGCAGAGCAGCCTAGCCTCAGGCAGTGCAGCTGCCCTCTGATCTTTGTGTGTGTGGGTGTGCGGGTGTGTGCGCGCGTGCACATGAACACAGGAATTGCTCAGCCAATAAATGATTCTTTCTTCTTCTTCTTTTAAGGAGCAGTATGGCTTTGTTGTCAACAGTGGGATTCAAGACTTAAAACATTTCTTTTTAGTCTCTCTGTTTTAAACTTGAAATACTTCTTTACCTAACTCGCCTGCACCAACAGTAATTACATAACCGTGTATTCAAAGAATTCAATTATGTGGGCAAGTAACTTTGATCGAGACTGACTGACACAGAATCCACTACTCACTGTGTTTTTGTTGGCCCATTCCTGTACTGAAATTCAACTGTTGGCACTTCAATAACTCACAAATCTTTACCAGTGATGAGATAAATAGAATCACACAGGTGTATGAACATACCTGGTAAAAATATTCCTCTGGAGTCGTAGTGTCCAATTGTGCAGCAGTATCTGAATACATGAGCTTCATGGGAGTCATTAGAAGACCTCACAAATAAAATTCACCGTAAGAAGTTTGCAAAGGAACACAGAAGTTTGGAGATAAGTCCTGTGTTTTGATAAAGTCAAAGTAGACATTTACTAAAGTGATTAAAGGAATGAAAAAGTGCAGAGGTTAAGGAGAATATTTTCCAGAACCTGGGTGAATCCAGGAAACATTTCACTAGTAGCAGGACAAATATATTCAACTGAAAACAAACATTAAACAGTCTCTAAAAAAAGGAGATGGCATAGTGATCCTTAAGACACCACAAACCCCACAATGGACTTTCTCTAGAGGCAAAAGCTGAAGGTCATGCCCTTGTCTATGCAGACTTAAGCATTGTCAAATAGATGTGGATAATCCTCAAAAGAGCACCACATGCAAGTTAGCCCGGGAAACTTACAGAGCTTTTTGCAATATGAATTCTATCGTTTTTGTTCCATCAATGTCACAGAATTAAAGATGATTCAGATTAATGAGAAGAGCCTTCCAGTTATATCTATATTTCTCGTTTGCTGCAGTGCCTTCTCTGAAAGCCTCTTCAAAAGATTGTTCATCAAACACATTTGCACTTTGAACAAATATATGTTCAGCACTTCGACGAAACATCCTCAATTTGCGAGAACAGAGGAGTAAGGTGTTACTACTTTATAGCTGTTTCAACTGCATTTAAAAATATAGCTTCATCGACACATAAAAGATAACTAAATAGAAAGATGACATTGAAAAATAAGGCAACACAGCTTCCCTTCCCTTCTCAGTGACCTGTAATTTGGACTGAAATTTAAAGAAAAAAAATGTGCGATAAAATGTCTTACTTGCTGGGAAAATTATGGATAATTTAGTTTCATCATATGTGGAAATGTTCAGCTTATAAAGTTAAGTGAAACAGTTACACCCTTGTCAACAATCTGGCTGCCAGCAAAGCTAACATTAAACACAAGAGATAATAACTTCCTGAAATCTTGGCTTGAATGGACTAAAGGCACAATGCAGAACAAGAGGAGCAACTGTGTGCTGCAAATTAAATGGACAGCTATGGGTTTGCAAGCGAGCAAACCCAGGGGGGCCTTACACCGGCAGACTGGCGAAGGCTGTTGTGCAGCAGAGAGACAGCACCATGCCCTGGAGCAGGCGGCTGATGATGATGCATATGGGGATCCTCAATCGAGTGGGCTCCCAGTTTAGAGATGAAGAACCCAGATAAGAGCTGACACTGCTGCAAACGCTACATTGACTTTGTCTGTTCATCGCATTAGAGTTACTTCAGAAGCAAAAGGAAGGTTTGACCTTTCGTCGCTACTGCAACAGCACAGGGAAGGAAAAGAGACAAACACATCAGGCTGTTAAAGAAGGCACTTAACAGTGTGATTATATACATTTTTGTCTCTGGTGTGCCCATTACCAACAGCTAGCTCTGAGAAACGAGGTTGAGAGGCTTTCTTCGACGGACCGAGAAAATGGGGAGACAATAATTGATAAAAAAATAAAGAGGGATAGATTAGAGATGACTTCAGGGAAAGTGTGAGAGGGTGAGAAAGGAATCCAGCCAACGGTTGCTGCAGTGCAGAAACCATTAAGTTAAGTTCTCCAGCTCAGCATCTTGCCAATATCCCTGCTATCAGAACCTCAGTAGGTCAGCCATCTGCCTTCTGTGTCCCTGCACTCCTCATTCCTGTTTGTTTTCATCCAACTCTATGCGTGTGTGTGCACGCAGCCATGGGGCACGCACATACAGTAACGACACTGCAAAAGTCATAGGGCACCACCGGCTTTGTTCAATATTTATTAATATATACATAACAAATCTGTACTGTAATATTATAACAAAACTTGATTTAAGTATTTCTTTTTGAATACATGGTCTAAAATAAATATGAGAAACAAAACAATGGCATTCTTATTGACCTTTTAGACCTGACCTGACTGACAACGGAAGGAATATACAGTATATAGGCAACTTGAAGCCATTTAGAAGTGTACAGCATACATCAATTATCCTGTCAAGCCTAAAAAAAAGAAAGAAAATCACAACAGGAAATTTAATTTGCGAGCTCCCTGACAGTTTTTTGTTGCAACCTAAAGCAATAATGCACCTTTCAGTTCAGTGCTCAGCTGCAGTCTTTTCATACACTGCCACTTCACCAAGGGGATAAGTACTAAAGGTATATATTTTTGTGACCTCGTAGGACACGGTGTCAATTATTCTGGGTATGGCTCTGTGGAGGACTTCATTCCCTAATCAAAATAAATGGCCAGGGCAGCAGAAAGTGAATGGAGCTAAGCCCCCAATATTCCTTCGAGACGGGGTTGGGCCACAAACAAATCCATTACCACAAGGCAAATAGGATGCATCAGCACTCTTGGCCAATTTGAATGGCTGTAGCCTCATGACCACCCCTGCACAGGATTCTTCCATTTTAGACGCAGGAGCTGATAGCAGTAGTTTCTTTTTCCCCCCTCACACACCACCCTACAGTCAATCTTACATAATACATTCTGATGATAAAACTCTTCTGCATATGGCAGCTCTGCTAACTGAAAGTGGCTGTGACTAACTCACTGTAATGGGAAAAGTCAGCTTCTTGCATATAATGGGAAAAACATGGAGGAAGTGTGACTTAAAACTTTAATTCAATGTTGTAGAGGGGGTTTGCTGTGGTGGCGCTGCTGCTGCTGCTGCTTGGGGTGTGGGGTGGGGTAGTGGTGTAATTAAAACGAGCTGTCATGAAATTAAATGTTTAGGATTTTTTTTTTACCCCCTTTTTTCCTTCACCAGCTGGTAGTCATTTCACTGTCAGGATGTGTATAATTTTCAGCAGTTCCGCTTAAATTAACTTTTTTTTTCCCTCAGCAAGAGTGCTATTAAGGTGCTCCTCATACACAGCAAGGCTTTCATATTGTCCATCTTCTTTGCTCGCTCGTGATACTTTTGCTCCCGACATGAGATAATTCTAATATGAAGCTGTCATTTTGTCCTAAAGGGGAAATTATTATGAAAGGGAGGGCTATATAGAAATGCATGAGGAATAATTAAGAAATGTTTGGTATATTGGAGTGGAGCCATGACTTAAATGTACAACACATAATCAAAACATACATGTTAATAATATATATATATATATATATATATGTTTTTTTTTACTTTAATCTGTTTATAATCAATTCTGACCACGCTGAATTAGTATCAAAATGCAATGACTTTAAAGTAAACTGAATCAAGAAGGACAACTGAGTGAGTCTTTCACCAGTCGTAATGGTTGTTTTTGCCCTACTTTAGAGAGGTTGTTAAAGCATATCCTCCACTGTGGCTACGCTACGAGTCGGTGGCCTTCAGCTCAGGAGGTGGCAGATTCCATTTTCTCTGCAAGGCAGGGATTCCCACCTGAGGCTACTGGAGCACAGAAACGATAATCATAAAATAAACAAACGAAATAAAGAACTTAAGCTTTATCTGCAAGGCTGTGGTATAATGTGTGGGGTGATCAATTGATTGTGATATCAGATGCATGATAATGACTTTACGAATCCATTACACGTAAAATTGTGTGCAACAGAATTACTCAAAAGAGTACAAACCACAAAAAAAAAAAAAACTGATAACCACTTCTGATAAAATCATCAGTTTAGAAATAATATCTCAACTTAAAACTCATGCAATACATTAAAAACAGGGCTGAGCAGATTTCGCAGAGAGCAAGTAAAGCAGAAAGGAGGAGATGGGTGACTGCTACTGCCCAGGGCCATACAAGAGCATTTAACTAGCAGAGATTAACTATGGTATTCCCACTTGTGGCCTCAATGTCCTAGTGTACTGCCCCAAGGAGGAAAGATAGCATAGAGGGACCGATGGAGGGAGCAAAACAAAAAGGGGAGGTGCTGGTGGAATGCCCAGCTGCAGTGCTGACAGCTTTGGTCACTTGAGAGTACAGAGTGACAGGTGAAACAAAACAAAAACAGCCTCCCTGCCTACAATGTTTTAGCATTTTTGAATCACCCTAAGGCTGTGGTTATTTTGTCATGTTTGGTATCACAGGGTCTATAGACTTTAAAATAGAACATTTAAATAAATAAAGTGGAATATACTTGTGACATTCGATGAACTCTGACAAAGCTGCAATGCTGTGCCATCATAATTGAAGTCAATTTATTCTCTCCAGAAAACTGTCTGTCATTTTCCCACTGTCCTGATACACACCTGTCATGTCTTCTGTGGGCATGTGGACCATATGAATGCAGGAAATGCCCAGCAAGGCTACTCTTTTCAACACCCATCATTTTCTCTTGCTCCCTCTCATTTCATCCTTCGGTTTCCTTGCATGTCTCTTCTGTCTTTCTGGCTGGAAGTGGAACCGATCATTCTGGATTCTCTCCACCATCACTGAAAGAGCTCCTCTGCTTGTGATGCAAAGCAGCGAAAAGGCAGAGGAATATGGCATGTCTCCAGCAACGTTGGTTGGGGTGTAGGGGGAGGGGTGCAGCATTTCCTATGCATGCAGGATTAGCCTAATTGAAGTGTCAGCCTGAGAAAATTGTAGATGTATGCGAGTTAATGTCTGGGTACAGCCGAAGCTTCACTCATCTCAGTGGTGATGAGGAGTTTGGCCATCATTGCAGGCCTCAGCTGATATCTCTCTCTTTCTCTTTTGGCACGTTTCCACTGGCAGGATTCGACTCCCCTCGCCTCGCCACAGTTATTTTGCGTTTCCACTAGCGATGGTACTTTTTTAGTACCTGCTCTTGTGAAGTTCCAAGCGAGCTGAGGCGATACTATGCGTGACTTAAGAATCCTTAAAAAGTGGGTAAATCTCCAACAATTACCAGGGAAATGTCTGAAATCTCAATATTATAGGAGTCTGGTGTTTTTAGCAACAGCACTGCTGTTTATTTTTACAAACATATTTTTAATTAACTGATTCTAACAAGTTAGTTACACTGAAAACAACCGCTTTACAAGTCACTTGTAAAAAGGGCTTTTGTGAGTGGGTGTATGTGTGTGTGTGATGGTACAAAACCTGAGTCATTCAAACAAATGGAAGTCAGTGTCTTAAGAATAGCTGCAGAAACCTGTGTGCACGTGTGTATTCATCCAATCCCACCCCATGGTAATACTAATTGTAAAACCTACCGTCCAGTATATTTATGGTGCTTAGATAGCAAAGTTGAAGCCACATAATTACATTACATTGGGCCATCAAATTAAGGATTTACAAATAAAAACAGCAGTAGTTAAATTTATATGCAAACATGCAAACAAACTGATGAACACAGGCCTAAGTCTTTTCTACACTCTCTTCTAAGATGAATTGTACAGCTTTGATATTTCTTGTTCTGTCTTTCTCCTTTTCTGTCAGTGTAATTGAAATGTGTCAGTATGACGGTGGTAACCGTGAATTAGCGTAAGAGAACCACAGAGAAGGAAATTAAATGATCCAACCTGTGCTGTTGCTGTACACTGATGCAGAAGCATGATGTTTCCATTTTAAGTACACAAAGCTATTATTCCCTTGTCAAGGCACTGAACAAAAATGGCAACCAGTGACAAGTCTCACTCACTATTTTCACAGCATATCCAGGATACGATACAGATTGGTGACAAACTGAAGGAAAAACCAACATTCAGCTGTCCGAGTAAGGTGTCGAGACACCAAAAGCCACCACAACAGCTTAATTAAAAAAATAAACCAAAGTGGACATTACTTATCGTACATTTTGCATGTCTGCACTTAGCAATGACAAATTAATATGAATAATTTTATCCTTATTGACAGCTGGGCACTAACATGTCAGTTTGCTATTGTGAGACTTTTGAACAAAGTAGCTGTCAGTTGTAACATTTCTGTGGACCATCTTAATGGAGTTGTCATGACATGCCTTTGCATTCAATAAGGTGAGTGAATGCCATCACCAGTAACAGCAATTTAAGTGCCAAAACAAGATGGTATGTGAAGCCATGTAGGACACTATGACAGATGCAATTATCTGACACTTCAAGACTCTTCAGGACCATGAACAGCAATTGTTGTAGAATCTTTGCTTGATGCGGCCAGACTATATTAAACATAACATAGGAAAGAGAAATAAATTGTAGTGAATTTTTCATTTAACGCAATATCAAACATAAAATTGGCCTTTTTTGCCGATATGCCGACATATCGGGAGTGCTTGGGCCGATACCAATACGTTTTTCCCTGCAACCAACTGCAAACGTAAAAAAAAATATGTATATATATATATATATATATATATATATATATATATATGTATGTATAGGGCACCAACATAGAATTAAAGGAGGTAGAAACCTTTTATTGATAGGGTAAGGACTTTGGTTTATCTTTTCATCCTTGCCTCACGTTATGTTATGTTGACATGTTTGTATGTAAATATATATATAAAATCAAAAATAAAATAGTCAAAAAAAAGGAGGTAGCATACTATTTAGCCTGTTGTTGTAGTCATTAGTCATGTTTTCAGATCCTGGTGTGTTTGCTAATATCCGATAATACATCTTATAGCCAATATCTGCAGATACCGATAACTGCAGGAATGACCAATTTACTCATTCACCTTAGCAGAAAACAAGTTTGAGATTAATGAGAATGATTACAGTCACGTTAACAGACACACATTCGGATGTCTCCTCTTTCTCATTCATACATAAAACAATACCGTTATGTACCGTAAAACAATATACTGTATTGAAAAATACAACGTTACAATGTTTTGGTCATGGCCCAGGACTACTGTAAAGTAGAGTTGTTCCGATTCCGATAGCGGTATTGGAAATGCCTCTGATACTGCCGAAAATGTGGGCATCGGTATCGGTGAGTACTGGAGTCCATGCACCGATCCGATACCACGTAATTTATTAGAGCTCCGTTAGCTCTGACACGATTCTTCTTCGCTGCTCTTGAAACAGTTGCGCTGTGCTGTTTTAGAGGTGTGAAGAAGAACATATCACCCGACACCTGTAGACAAGGAGCTAACGTTAGCTCATCATGTCGGTGGTTTGGCAGTATTTACCAGCTAGCTCAGTTAACGTGCCTACAGTCAAACTGGAGCGGCCCGTTTATTAAACGAAAAGAGCAGCACGACAACTAACCAGCGTACCTGTGTCCTGGGTATGTATGCCTCTGTTTTTAAAGTTTAGCATTACTTCAGAGACTCATTTTAACAATCTGGAGTCATGTAAAAATTATGTCACGCACGTCCTTTCCCGGTCAGTCGCCATGGAAACGTGAAGCTCTGCCAGTGCTGCGTTGTTTTGACCAGAGTCAAAACAAACGTACAAGCCGAAAAACGAAATAACATATCGCTGGTAAAAATAAATGGTGTCAATTTGCTGTATACGTTCATGTTTTACAGTGGGTTTAACCTGAGCCAAACCTTACCACCAATGATAATTATAATCACAGTCATGCAGGCGCAGTATGATATTTTTTTTTTATAACACACTGGTATCGGTACTCTGTATCGGTCGATACCCACAGCACAAGTATCGGAATCAGTATCGGGAGGGAAAAAATGGTATCGGAACATCTATACTGTATATTTAAATATATAATATTTGATTTAATATGACTCTATTAGAATATGACTGTATTAGAATATTAAGTCAAATCGATGACTAAATGTACATTTGAAGTTTAACATAAATCAGCCTTCACTGTGTTGAAATTCAAACCTTACTTTCTATAAAAGTGGGTTAAACGTAGGTCTCACCAAGTTTCTTTTCAAAAAGTCCATTACCTTAAGACACAAAAAGATGATATGGGATTGATTTTTCTCACTTCCACTATGGGGTTACCCTACTGAAAATCACCTTGCAGGTTAATATTGCTGAGTCACTCGATTCTGAAGATGAGGTCAGCAATAAATGGTGCTGTAGTGTTACAGCACTTATAGTTATTTCACAGAGAAGGGCAGCTGTCAAGGTAAAGACCTCTGTGGGACTTTCTGCTTGTTACATCAGCTCCCTTCCAACTCAAACTGGTGAGGCTCATTAATAAATCCCTGTCACAGTCAGCTATTAACACAAGCATGAAATGCTAAATGGCTATTGTTATATTCTTTTTACTATCTAAAATTATAAGTAGCTATTTGTTATTTACATTGTTATATAAAACACACTGATAATTTAAAAACAAAGCCATGAAAACCCTCAGTGATTACTTAAAGCGCTGCATAGCCCTGTCTGAAAACATCAAGCCCACTTTAGTAGGTTTGATGAAGAGTGGGCGACTAACTGGAAAATACTCAGTACAACTGCAACCAGTGTCATACAGTACATAGATACACATGGCTAAGAGTTGGCAGAGGCTTGTGTGGGGTGGATTACTGTCTTGTTTATTTCACTTTAATAGGATTTGATTTTATAGATTTTCTTTGGCATAACCTCCTCCTCTGAACATGCCATGTGAGGGCTGAGAGATATACAATATGGATTAAGTAAATGCTTAAGATATTATCCGGTCTTTAAAGTATTTATAAGTGGATATGAATTTAAGTTATATATTTTGTGCCAAAAAAGGAGATAACACCTTTATGTTAACATGCAGATGAACTGTCAACTAACCTTGTTGAAAATGAATTTTCGCCAACAATGAGAATTTGAGAGTGATGCCAAGTCTTCTCAGTACAACACTGTGGAGATTTACAGTAACATTTCAAGCCAAATATTGGATTGTGTTACTTCCAGAACAGATCTTAGCCAGTTAAATGTTTCCACTAGTATACAGTAACCATATGAACAGGCAGAGTCAGTTTTTCTGAGTGGTAATTAATTTAGCAAATGTATGTACTAATGTATGTATTAGTATGTCCCATCTAATGTCAAAGCAACTATTTAAACAATCTGATTTATCTCGAGCAACCCAACCAAGGAACTTAAAATGAATGTCTTGATTATGTGCTTAAAGCAAAACGTACTGAAACTTGCCTCAAGATAAATCTAGACGTCTGCTGTCTTCACTGTGAGCTGTGGTCAAATATTACACTCATTAGTTTAGTGATGATTGGGAAGCACTTTGAGGACTCCCTTTTAAAATCGAATTTACACTTTTTTTTCTCAGCAGTTAAATTTTTTTTCAGAACGTCAGGACAAGCATGTGCATTTAGAATTTAATACACCAAATCATACTTGGGTCATAATCTTTGGGTATGAAACACTGGCTTCACTAGCTGAACTGAAACACTTTCACCCCTTAACTTGACAGTCATTTTATTGCAGCCATTAAAGCCTGGAGAGGCGCAGGTTGTTAACATGACAGAAACAAAGACAAAATAGTCCAACATTCAAAGTGGCCCACTCCCATCACAAGAAAAGGAGGGAAACGGGTAATGTGTCATGAAAAACACTTTTTTTTTTACAGTGTTATAACATTAAATATAAAAAGCCAAAAGACCTTGCGGGTGCCGATTAAGATTGGGCAGAGTGAAGATATAATTGGCTTTGGGTGCTGTCCAAATTCTCTAATCCTCCAAATGCAACCCATTAGAGATATAGTTCCCCATTTTAGCCTTATTCTTTAGTATAACGAGACAGAGAGCCCCCTTTCGACTACACACTTTCAAACTTTTGTCATATTTTTTCCTTATCTGTATTAATTCCACTGACAGCCTGCAGATAAATTCAGCGCTGTCTCCGAGTTACAATGACAGCTCCAGGAAATCCTCTGTGGCAAGGAAACTTGTCTTGTTTTACCCCTCACTCTGGGATAAGGCTGAAACCCCAAACCTGCATTTTGTATCCAGTGTCATCAGCAAGATTTAAGAATAATTTTAAATTATACATAAACACAACAATCACCTAAACAGCCTACTGTAATAGCATGTAAGTTCATGGCATTAACAAGAAGGGACAGAAGTTAGTAGGAAAAGTAGGAAAAAGTGAGGTGTATTTAGTGAGAAAATAAACGGATGCATCTTCAGTATTTTGCTGCTGTGCTGTGTCTCCTAGCCCCAGTGAACGAAACCCATCCTCTATGTGACATGTCAAATCTATACATAGGTGTCATCGCAATCCTTGCCACATTTGTCCTTTCCTTCCAACTTTCAGAAACTTTCAAAATGTCTCAAAAACTTACCCGGTTTATGCTTATTGTTGAGGGTATCTCAATTCGTATATAGTCTACTATCATTTAAATGTCCTCTAAATAAGATGTGACCATAACAACACAGTATTGTTTTAAATATAACAAAGGCAAACTCGTCATACAAAAGATGGCACCCACAACCTTACAATGGCACCCTCTGCTACTTAAATGTCGTCTTTTCATTCATCTCATTTTCCCTTGACTGCAATGTCATTTCTCACTCCAGTGCTGTAATCACTACAGTCAATACAGTTGTTTGTGCCACAGTTTCCAAAGATCCAAACAAAGCTCATGAAATGTACGGTTTATTGTGTTGTGTTTTAATCCTAACATAAAGAGACAAATTGAAAATATCTCATATCTCAAAGTCCCCAACGTCCTGCCTAAACTACTTTTATTTTCGCTTAGAGTTAGAATGTAAAAGACTGTTCTCATGCCTTATTGTTAGACATATATTTGATAGGAAATTGTGTTGATTTTGTGAAAGCATTTTCAAACCTACCTCATCATGGTGCTTTAACGTAATATTAGTTGAGAAAAAAAGCTTCCTTTGTCTAGATTAATATTACAATTCCTACTATCTGGTGTTTGTGAATGTGTTGTTTATGACAGGCTGTTTACACAGGTTTATTGTAGCCTCCTCAAAACTGCATGATGTAGTGTACGTGTATATTTTTATCTCTAGCTCTATACCCTACATTTGAGGTGATACAGTATCTCAAGAAAATAAATTCAAATCTTGTGACTTTTATTGCCTTGGTTGTTGTCCAAACATATGGTCATCATCAGTCTTAAGAGAAGTACAGGAAGTCCAGGGCTGCCTTCTGCAATGAGCCAAGAACAGCTGCTGTCTATGCAATGGGAACTAGTAAAGGTAAACTGAAATTTTTTTTTTTCAGTGCGGAAACTGGGCATTTTGCCCTATGATGTCATGATAATCCAAATATAAAACAAGCATGAGAGTAGGAAGCCAAGGGTCTGTCATCTCTCACAATTATTTGGTATGACAGGCTTAAGAACACTATGACCCCACTGTTGAGGAATGGGGTCAGGGGGAAGAAAAGGGGGGAACAAAAGTCAGGGCAAGTGCAGCCATGGAAGGTGCAAAGCCAGCACATTCTTGGAAGCCCAGCAGAGACTACTGCACTGGGCTTCGCATCACACAAACTTGGTGGTCAAAGGAGGTTAAAGGTCAAAAGACCACTGTCTAAAGAGCAGTTTGAGCTGAAAATCTGCACTCGTTTTCACAGTCGGCTACTTTGCCATCTATGGTGCAGAACCTGATATACTTCCACACACTGCTTGGTTGTAGCGATCGTCTGCTAAGGAGGACTGTTTGGTTTGTTTGTGTCCTCCATTGTCCTCCGTTAAACATTACATCACTGTTGTCTTCTTCTGATGCGAAAACAGGGCATGGTGCAATCATAGTAACCTTTGCTGAATGATTTGAATTACTTCAATCTGCGCGATGCCTTTCTAAGATGCATATTTTGAACTGAACGGGTATTTTAAGGTCCGTTCACACCAGCCTGGTTTAGCGCATCAAACTGTGGTGCATTTACCCTTAGTATGGTTCGTTTGGATCAGTGTGAACGTGACCCAACACCTCTGATACAGAACAAACAACCAAACTCTGGTCTCGCTCCACTTGCAAGTGAACTCTGGAGCAGTTCAAAACTGGTGTGAACTCTATTGATCTATATAATGGATCATCTCAGGATCCTCCTGCCCTTGGATGAGAAACAGCAGCAAGTTAGTGGTTTCCCTGCACTCCAGGCTAATGACGCTAGCTCAGGCTAAATACTCCTGCAGGAAGGGAAAAGTTGGAGCTTCACAGACCTGGTTGATATAAAATGAAAAGTGGATTCATGTAACTAGTAAACAGTGATATTTTAATGTTTGACCAGGTTAAAATTTTTGGTAACACTTTAGATTAGGGAACACATATTCACCATTAACTAGGTATAAGTAGCATACCAGACCTTTATTAGTAATTATTAAGCACGTATTAACACCTTAATCAGGAAAAATCTTAATTCATGTTGTAATAGAGGTAGAAAAAGGTTATGTGTTAATACGTGCTTAATAATTACTAATAAAGGGCTAGTGTGCTGTTTATGCATGTTAGTGAGCACCTAGTTAATAGTAAATATGTGTTCCCTAACCTAAAGTGTTATCAAATTTTTTTTATTTTTTTTTATTTTTATATTTGCAGCATTTGTCTACATTTATTTCACATCCAAGCAATTGTTATGGAAACTGAATCACCAAATCAAAATCAGAAATTAAACTGAATCTGGACTTTGTGAATCAAACTCTATTCTATTCAGGGAATCAGTTGTGATACCCAGCACTAATGGGTAACATTTTCATTTCAAGTTAATTACAATTACTCGCCAAAGACTCATCAATGACATAGTTTGAGATGCAATAAATCTGATGCTCTCTATCCCAGACAGCAACCCTCCTACAACAGCTTTTTCAGTTAGGGGTGAGTGGGTGAGTGAGTAAGTATGTATTTATTTATTTCAAGTCAAAAAAATACCCACTAGCTTAACTAAATCATTGTGACAAACAAAGCAGACAGAATTTAGACAAGAAACAAGTAGATCTGCAAATCTAAAGAACAAAGGCAATTTGGTGGATGGTTTGCTACATAATGTCACAATTTTCAACTTCATTAGCCAATTCTGTCAGATCAATAAGTCTAAGACAAACTTATCCCTCAAACAGGACACTCTACTTCAGCTACACCTGACACAATAGAATATATTACATGCCATAAACCATAAAGTCAGACTCTTGAGAGATGAGTACAGTATGACTTTTGCTTTGTTTTGAAAACTTTCAGTTGATTTTGAGTTGAAAAGAATAATACAGGGTAATGGTGCCTGACATAATCGATTTGATTCAAACATCGAAATAAATACTTATCTTGTATTATTTCTGATATAAGGAGCAAGTATTACTTGTATTTGGAAATCATGCTGAACTGTGTGATGTATACACAAAATAATGTAATATAATATCAATTGCACCTAATAAGTAGTAAATAGGTATTAAGTAGTGTCTTTAAAAACACTGAAAGCCTACTTCATTTCCATCCCAAAAATCAACATCATGGCGAGAAGAGCCTACAAAATCAAGAAGGTAAAAAGCATAAAAAAATTAAAAAAGACATGTGCTCTCTTTACACATAGTCAGGCTACAATCATTATATGTACATAAGAGAGAGCTTCGTATATTGTCTTCCTGGGATAGAAAAAAAAAAATCACATTAAAAATCTCATTAAAATCGGGTAATCATGCTTTGCCTCAGGACTGGGGAGGGGGGCTTGAGAGAGGAAATGCTTACAAGTTGAATCAGCCTCGGGAAGAATACATCTACTTTTGCTGCATGCCTTAATGCTCCGGAGTATTATTAATGTTGAGAGGAAATAGATCCCGTGTGGTACAGCGGGGAAAAAAGGATGTTGCCTCTTCTCATCCTGCATTAGGATATCAAGTGATTTACTGCTGTGGTTGATTCATGGTTCTGTACAAAGCACTATCCAGCATCATATCCCCACATTGGATGAGGCAGGTGACTTGGGGAAATAAACTTAGCATGGGAGAGGTCACTAAAAGTATCATTCTGATGTGTTTCAAATATTCTTCTGGTATAGCTTAGTTTCCTCGGCTATGAATCTGGACTCAACAGTCAAATGGTCCTCTTTCTTCCCACCTGAATAGATACAAATCCCACCCAAGATGAACCACAAGTTTATTTTAGTTAAATGAAAATGTTATTCAACTCTGAATATCCTGTGCATTTAATCCTTATTGGCCTGAAATGTAAAAATATTATTGCCTATGTCGAAACACCACACCCATTATTTTTGCTGGGAAATGTAATATTACAGTATCCCATTCATAGCTATAAAAATGTTTTAACTGTTGATGCTGTGTTAAGCCAGCATTAGGAATACAGTTTTTCATCTCATATGGCAAAAGTCAAACAAATTTAAATAAAAAAAAAAAAGGAGGAGTGCTAAAAGCATGTTCCACATTAAACAGCTTCCCTGCTGGTTGCTCCTTGTTATTCCTGGCATCACACATTTTTTGCAAATCTTTCTTATGTGTTTTGGCCTCCTGCAGGTCATGGTCATGAAAGCAAACAAAAGGCACAATATATACATATACACACATAGCATAATGCAAACTGCTTTAGCACATAAAGAAGCACAAGGCCAAATCCATGTCAGTTGTGCTTAATTACAGTTGCTCAGCTGATGCACAACAATAAATAACCTTCATTAATGTGTGCAAAAAAGTAAGGTGAGGTACAGGGAGGTTGGTCTGAAGCCTCATGATTCCAAAAGGTCTTCTTTCTCAAGTGTTTTAGAGCTTGATAACTGACATTACAGTACATGTGCTTCCTTTCAATTACGCCCAATTATGAGGCATATGTAATCGCGGTGGGCACGCCAAGCGCCAAATGTTGAGATGATAGACGGATTGATAGCTGTATGGAATGGCAAAACATCCTTTTGTGTCTGGTCCACAATTAACAGGGCAATTAAAGCATTTTTACAGCTCACTTGGCGAAAGCAAACTTGGAGATCTCGACCATTACCTTTCAGTCAGAAGGGAAAAACTTCTACTAAATCAACTGGGCCATCCACAGTGGAGTATCACACAAGGCTGCTGTAAACTCTAGACACATTAAGAGGGACATGGAGACCTAAAAGTGTGGAAATTATGAGTGTGAATTTATATCCACATCGTTGCAGCGGGCCTACTTTGAAGGGATGATTGATTCCTCCTCCTCATTATGGAGCTATTCAAACTCTACTATGGATCCTCAGCCTTCATATAATGATGCAAATGGGGAAAGATAAACAAAACTAAAATAGATCTAATAGAGCTGGAAATATGTTGCTGATAAAAATTAAGTGAGGTATCAAAATAACCACGGCCCACATGTTGTCTTTAACTTATATGCATTTGATCAGTCATGTGGCTCATGAAAAAATCAACAAGCAGACATCTAAAAAGTAAACATTTTCTGTTATGTCAAGCTTAGAAGCGCCACAAAATAGAAAGCCAAGCCTCAAAGTGAGAAAGGCTCATTTTTGCATGTATCATCCTGTCTGGATTAAGGCTTGTTAACCTCAACACCCCAGCAGCACAGCGTAGCACTTACGCAGTATGTATCCATAAATTTACGTAACACCCGCAGACCTAATGGTACTTAAGGATGGAAAATTCAATGTGGAACTATTAAATATAGGTTGTTTTTTTGACCAGAAGGGAAGTTATGAACTAACTGGAGAAATGATGTCACTTTGTCCTTTAACATTACTGAAAATGCATTTTGGATTCAGAGAAAATGAGTCATTCAGTGATAGAAACAGCTGTAGGGAAAGATAAACTTTGGAATTAAGTTTCAGCACTTGATGTTAACTGTACAAAAGCCAAAAATCACAGATTTTGTCTTCAGTCGATATACTACATATGAGATAAATACTGAATGAAATACAGATGAATGAAAATGCAAGATTATGAATATTAAAACCACAAGGGTTACAATTTAAATAAGAAAGAATGATCAATGATTGAATGATACATGGCCATGCAAGCAAATGTGTATCACAAAATGATAAAAGAGGCTGTCATTTAGACATACACACTTAAATATTACTTTTGTATAGCTTAGTCATATAATCTTTAGCACCATCCAGACTGCAGCTGTTACAGCCTTTTTCCATCTACTGCTCCCTCTCATGTCCCAGCCCTCAGTGTTTTGCTTTCTTCTCATTCATTTTTAATGAATTGTTTCAGGTGCAGGCACAAGAAGAGCAAATCAAGGGGACATTTAGCACTGAGAGAATGGAGGTGACTATTGAGCCGATAAACCAAAGTAATGAAAACAGTAGCTCCAGTCTCAATGCTCTCCACAGGACGTTTGTCTTTTTCTCATAAGCGGTGCACCAGTTCAGTGGCTCTGCCTCTCATGAGCCATTAGAGTGTCAGACTCAAGATTGTAAAGGGTGAAACTTAGGCCTTAGGCCTATTGTGTGAATAAATTCCCACATTTCTTGTGTTCAGTTCTCCAGTTGCATTGCTTCATGTCTTGTGACCATTTCGGGTTTTGTAGGTGCCTGTGTGTATACTTTGTGGGCGGTCTAATATTAGCCTATTTCTGAGAGTCGAGGCTTGTGGCAAAAATTCACCATGAGGTCATTAGTGGTGACAGGTTAAGGGGGTGTGAGGGAATCTATTGAATGTGCAGCAGCAGGACACATTTGGCAGAATGAAGAATAATGTGTGCCATCATTAATTTTCTCACATAGACAGCCCCATAAATGGGGAAGAACCGACCTCACAGTACAGTTTTCCAAATGGTGGTTACTGTACAAACAATGTCATTATGTTGACATCATAGCACTTGGGTTATATGAAAACTATTGCTGCCTGACCACACTGTCCTCGGACTTGGCCACACACTTACGTAATGGGAGAAGAAGAGTGGGATCAAACCTGGATCGAGGTCTGCTTTGGCAACAAGGAAAATCAAACATTCTGTGCAGGGTGGCATGTTGAAACAAGTCAGGTTTTTGCTGAAAATAAGAAGCTCATCATTTAAAACTTGCCTTTTTTAATTTTTTAATATGTTTTTTTAAAATATTCCTAAAATAAATTATCATCACCATTAGGCCAACAGGGTCAAGAACTCAATATAATATACCTTACACAACCATAGCTTTATTTAGTATTTAGTATTACTGGATATTATTAGATTTTTGCCCTGGTTAAGTGAAAGGTTTGACACCACTCTGATTACTATAGGCAACATGAAGCTGAGGCCCTTTACAACAATCAGCTTTGTCAAGCAAGTCTGTGACCTGAACGACCTGGCTCTGTCAGAATGTACAAACTAATGCAGTTCCTGTGAGGATCAGCAGTTGAGCTCATTTTCCTATGTGTTCATCTATATAACAATTCAAGTGACTGTACCTCTTTAATGTGTGCTTGTTTTTTTGGTGTGTTTTTTTTGTGTTTTTTTACAGATATCTCTGTAATGTCAGAGTTGGCACTCCACACAGTGGTGGCCCTTAGAAAGTCACCTGCCATGTTTGAAGCCTATCAAGCAACAGGTTGGATAGTTATGCAATTAACAGACAGACAGTTGTTTGTTGCATTTGTAGATAGATGGTTCTGCTGACTTACACTAAGAAGATATATTGTCATAAGAATCCACACAAGAAATTGCTGTATTGTGTGCAATATTGCAATATGGGGAGTGTGGCAGCCATTTTGGTTTAAAAGTTAATCTTTTCTACAACTGTTCACATGCCCACATGACCGAATACAGAAAACCTCCTCACTGGGAAACAATCTGAAAACCCCTGATTATAATTATCATAATTTCACCTAATTTTCTACCTAGATGTTATTTTTGAAGCTGGTGTGGGCTGTATACCTACAATCTGTCAAGGAGATGAGCGCCAACACACTTCATTTGCAGTATTGTTTTGTTGCACTCCATTTTCTTTCGTCGATCAACTTTCTTATTCAAACCAGATACCGTCACTTAAATATGCTCTTAGCGTGAGTCATAGCAGAGGCGACATTACACTTTAAATTCTGGTGACAATGTGACTCATAAAGATCACTAAAAACCTTTTGAGGAGACAGTACCCAATTCTCTGGAAATGGGATATCTCACCGCCCACAAACCAACATGAATCACAAAATTGAGGTATAATGATGTCAATTCCAAGACTTTGTAGCAAATGGGAATCCACCTGCTGTGAAAAGACAATCTGTTCAGCAGGGGGCTGCCATCCACAATGCACTCTGTTATGAGCTCACTTAATAAAACACATTTCTATGATGGAAGTTCAATTTAAAAATGGTAATGTATAATCAACACTTTAAGACTGATTGTATTTGCCTATCAACTGCAGATGAAGCGAATTTATTAACCAGTATTTCCTCACCCCGCTGTTAAGCATAAAGATTTAATTTATTTATTGTCAAATGGAAAAACATAGTATGTTGCATCAGTAGTTACTGAGCATGCTGCTTTCCGTGGTTCATGTGTTTGAAAATAATCAATTTGAAAATGCATATTTCATCAAGGGGAAATGTGTATATTTCCACCGACAGCATTTTCGGGGTAAATGCACCTAACTTTTGTTTTTTGTGCATTTTTCTCTCTCTACACTCAATTTCACATGAGATGGTAGATTTTGCAGACTTGAAACGTTACACATTTATTGTATATGCATGCCTCATGAAATATGGTCTCCAGAGGCAAAATGTTAAAAAGCATGACTAACCTGCCATTCTATCATTTTTAATGGCTACTGTATATTCTTAACATCCTTATGCTGATTTACACGAGGTGAAAATAATGATACAATGTTTTTATAATGGTGCTTCCCGAGTTAGAATCAGCACAATATAATCTGTTAAGCGTGATTTTTAGGGACATAAAAACAAGACAAGCAAATCATTTTGAGCACAATTATGCTTTTGCATTTTGTGAGAAGTTTTTTACTAGATACAAGGGCTGAGAATTCAGGCTGTGTCAGAGCTGCTTCATTACAAACAGCTGTCACGTTTTTGTTGTCAAAATGAACTTGTTGAAAATGCACTTACATCAATTTGACAACAATAATATTTGGACAGGAAAGAAGGAAACAAACAGCTTCACCGCTACAGTGTGACACCCACAGAGACTGTTGTTTTATGTAACCTAAACACCATTAATCAGCATGGCTCATATCTACAGTATGTCAGATGCTGTTTGTTTCAGATACAGGAAAGAATGAAGTTGTCAAATTGGGTCTCGTCAGTTTTTTGTTGTGTCACTGTGGCCATGTTTTTAAACACACACTGAAGGCCAAAATGACTGTATTTCTTACTCTGATACAAAGGCATTTCAACTTAAGTTTTAATTTCTTTGGCATTTTAGCATGATACTTAAGGCAACAAAAAACCTGGAGTCCTAAAAAGTAAAATAAGTTGTTCAATAAATGATTTGCTCTCAATCAAGGCAGGCTTCAGCCTCTGTGCAGCAATGGCAGCATAATCACTGTTTTTGTATATAAAGTGTGTATCTTTATAGCTAATTTGCATCTCTGCCATTTCCACGAGGTGTGGAGAATCTGCCAAAAGGGTGTGTTAATTATGTCTAATTTTACACTCCGTCTTTTTGATAGGGACCCAATTTGTTGTCTGGCCCCCTCAGCTTCCTTAACCTGCCATTTACCACTCATCACTACAAAGTAAACAGCCCGAACAATAGATAATCAGAGAGGGGAATGATGAGGAGAGGTGGCAGATGCGGCTCTGCATTGCAGATATCTGCTGCCTCTGCTTCAAATCAATCGGCAATTAGCACCATTTCACCGCAGCTGTTATGGAGCGATTTATTTCAGTGGATCCCTTTTGCTGAGCACCCCAAACGTAATTGCAGAACTCTCTAAGGCCCTGGTGAAAGAACGAGAGTGATGGCAAGGGTGGGAAGGAGAGAGATGGATGGAGAGAAAAATAGTTCAAGAAAGAGAGTAAGGATGAGAGTGATGGAGAAAGAGAGGAGAATGCAATGCCTCAGTTATCGGAGTTCACCAGCATAGGAGACTGCTGCTCTGCATTATAGCTGATGTTTCAACAGCTGAGCGTCTTTTCAGAGCTCAGACTTAAAAGTGTTCTTTGAACATACGGAAGTCAAAATTCTTTATTACTTTTTCTCTTCTCAAAGAGTAAATATGGCCAAGATATGCTTCTCTGTGAAACAGTGGGCTTGTTAGTTTCACGAATATCACTTCTAATGCGCTGGTGTTCTTTAATTCTCTCTGTGGAGCAGAATGAATGCATTCATTGAATTCGTTTATCCCCTCGTGGGCAGCAAAACAACCTGTAAATCAGACATTGACATATCACTTTGTACAGTTTGAAGCAATGTTTTCAGCAACATCTCCTAGCTCTCCATCAAGAAAATATCTGAAACTTCAGCAGCTAAAGTATATATTGCGTAGACCACTTTGTGTCTTTGGTCAGGTACAGTCAGCAGTGAACAGCTTTAGTGAGGCTTTTTGGGAAAACAGCTGCCTCGAGCAGATGAGAACATGGACAATCAGTGCAGAGATACTGGGCCAAAACATTTAAGTGCAGGCTGTAAAACAATGTTCAGGAAGATGCTAAAACAGTCCAGAGATGTGAGGGAAGTGCAGTTGTAATTCTTAACAGGTACATCACTACAAAGACCATTTTTTATGTTGCAACGACGCACATGTTAAAACTTCACTATATTTAAGAACAGTCAACCAACAAAACATACAGCATTTTTTCCTTTGGTTAAAAAGCCAATGTCTAACCTCAGACAGCAAACTGAGAAACAATTTTATTTGAAAAGTAACAGTGCCAGAGCAGTGAGCAAACACAACCTATAATTATGGCGAGCCTTAAGTCATATTGTCCCACAAGTCACTGGAAGGAATTTGGATTTTGGAAATTATTCTATATACAGTAATGGCACATATTATTGCATTACAAAGCATGGCAGAATGAACACACGTTTTATAGTTAAAAGAAATACATTTTCCAAGAAATTAGTTCATGAGGACATCTACAATCGCAATTTAGGTAATAAGGACCTAAATGCCATTTCTCAGTTCTTCACAAGAAGGATTGACGTAAAACATGTATAAAGTAAAATATTTGGGGAAGTATTAACCAACATGGGAATGGCAAAAAACACAAAAGTGACGCTACATTAAGCCGACATCCATATTGAGTCATCACTTCAATTATGTTTTTCTGTGTAATAACGAGCCCTTATAGCACAGCAATAAACAACTTAAGTCCAACTTGGCCTCTTTTCCCTCTTTTCTCACTCATACCGACAAAGTAGAATGTATTTGCTGTTTGATTGTCTGAGAAAAAAAAATGGAAACAATTTTTGGTGTAGGAATTACATGAAATGTATTTTTAATGACGTTGGCTTATGACCGTGTCAATTTTTTAGTGATGATTCAATTGCAAAAAGGTGCATATTGAATTTGAGCGGTGGAACCGTTTTGATTTCTCACTTATTGTTCATTGCACATTTTCACTTTAGCTTTGAGAGGGATGTTCACAGTCAGAACTTCACAACTGGCTGTTGGCGTTTTTCTTCTTGGAAGTCCACTTAAGATGACAAAAGCAGCCGTCTGCCAAGATGCATGGCCTCAAATTATGTCTCGAGTTTTTCTCTGGCTAGTGCTGATGACACTTTGGGAGGAAAGTGATAGCAAGTTGTGAGAAAGCAAAGTGGCTGGGCTTCATGACCAATTGCCTTGTCTGCCATCTGCAGAGATCAATTAGTCTTCCTTGGGTAAAAGCTGAGAGCAGAAAACGCTCAAAAATATATACTTTCTCCAGCGTAATAACAGGGTTTCCACTTGCTTCTAGGCAGCATAGCTCTGAAGCTCTCTGTTTGTCAGAAGTGCATCTCATAATAAAAGTGTCCACAGTATTTTACACAAATAGTAGGAGAACAGAGGTCTTCTCAAGTTGGAGATATAAATATTTATTGTAGCAAATTCACTAATATAATGCTGCACAAATTAATACTGCTATAGTATATCTTAACTATGGCTCTCCATCACAGGAACACATGCTCCTTGCCGTTCTTGAGTACTGTGATTGACTGCAGGAGGAATGGAGTGGAGTCTGTTGAACAGACAACATCAGTAGTACCATATTTAATGGATCACACCCAAGAGGTAAACATGCATCTTAAAGTCAATCTTTTCTAGTGCTATATGTTCACTCTGAACATCACAATGTCCATCCAGTGAGCTACATAATCAATGGCTTCCCTTCAGCTTGAGGGCTATCTGGCAAAGGGAGAAGAAGGGAGAAGAGAACATTGCATGTTTGCACTGGAAAAGAATAAAAAAAACTGTAGCATTTTTGATCCTTAAGGGCCACTGAGGACAGACCCATTTTCTTCCGTTACCAACTTTTTCTCCCTTGGGTGACAAGTTGTCACTGGCATCAGGAGGACAAATGTTAATTGAGAGTGACACCCTGAGATGTTCTTTTGAGAAGGGTCATTGCGCTGGGAAATAACTGCACTTTATCAATCTTCAAAATGTTTTTCCATCTACAGACTTGGTGTTTGGGCAGTTGAAAGAAAGTGCTTGAAGTGAATCTCTCTAAAATTGATCGAGCCGCATTTCAAAATAAGGCGCCCATTATCATTCATCAGAGAAGGTTTTTATGAAGCAATCTAAACATGTCCGCTATAATCAGGTTGTCCTTTTCATCAATCTTACTTCTACAGTGCCTTTGAATAAAATGGAGACTACTGCAAGGGAATATCATGCCCTTCAGAGAAATGACATTGTTACACTGCATGCACTTGGGCTATTCACACCAGCATTTCTGTACTTTGTGTGGCAAAAGCTACAAAATAAAACAGCACAACACAGCTGTGTGGTAACTACTACTCATAACTATTACTCAACATACACAAAACACATCTATAGTGTGTAAAGAACCATCACTATTACCATTAAAAATATGACACATGCACTCTAAATGTAAAAGTACAAACAGGTCTAATACATTTACTACATACTGCATGCAATAACACAATTTCCCTCTTGCTCTCCCCACACATAAACATTTAAATCTCAGCAACAATTTTACCCACATGACATTTAGGGTATTATATTAGTTCCGTTACTGACTTTTCCTAAAACATCTTTCATTGGGGTCTTTAAATGAGCAACCAACAGTGTCATGAAATGAAAAAATACCTCAAAAGCACCATCATCTACACACATATCTACAATGTCTTAAAACATCACTACAATTTATTAAAACAAAGAATTAAATGTAGGTACCACATTCTATACTGGAAAGAAAACTAAATCACAAGCACATTATTTTCCGATTAATTTTAAGATGCGAGAGCACATGCAGTCATATGTATAAAGAAGCAATAAAAAGCAAATGGTTCAAGTGTCCCTTTTCCAAATGGTGTGGCCAATGAGGCCTTCTAACCTCGGGCGAATGTTATTTGCCCGTTATTTTTCCCGTCTTATTTATTTTGGAATGGAACATCCATTTTTATTTCACATTTGCCCAGAAATCTAGACAAGGCAATTGCATCTCTACTGCTGGGCCCCCATATTGTCAGAAATTACACTTTCAATTTACCACCACACAGCCACACTGTAGTCTGCCACTTTTGTGATGATCGGCAGACACAATTGAAAATACGATGGATTTTTGAAGGCAGATTGTGATTGTTGTGCATCATAGACTGAATTCGATGGAGGTTATCGACTACAAAAGAATTCAAGTGTGCAATTTTTGTTCTGTTACCATCATCTCACTTAACAGACGTTAACGTTCCATTTGATATCTCAAACTAGTTTTTTAAATGTCTGTTATGTTACATGTTTTGATTTTTATCTTTTGAACTCTAAAAGAACTGATTGTGTTGCTCATGGCTCAACTACTCCTTCCTTAGATTAACCTCTTTAAAATGTTTAAATATTCCACTATGAACTATTCCATTATGAGTTCACTCATTTTGGCTTTAGATTTTGTTGAAAAAGTAGCAGACTCTTTTCAGAAAGCACTGTGAATTTGTGTGTGGGATATGGCAGCCAGGTTGACTTGCTCAGATTACAGAGAACCCATGTATTTATTTAGTAACTAAAAAGAAACTGACAGCTTCCATTTCAGTGTTTGTGTGCACTTGTGTTTTTCTGTGGATTCAAATGACATGCAGCTGTCTTATTGTGACTCCCAAGTCAGACTAATGCAGGAAGATAGACAGGCCACACTTTGAGTCTAAATCCTTATTCAGAAGGGATTTATTTGTCTAGAGGGTCTTGGATGATTTTAATACTACATGCACTGATTTGTGATTCTAATGAAATTTGAATTGCACGTTACTTTTCTATCCCTACCACATAATTTACCTAATACCTACTTTATTTTCACAACACAGATTTTACAGTGGTGGGCAACAGCTGCAATATCGACACTGCCACTATGATTATATTTTCTACAATTGCACACCCCTACAGAGTACTTTTAATTTGAAACAATAGAAACAGGTAGTACAGTGAAGTGGTGAAAAGGAAAGTACGTAAATGCAGCTGTAGCCACTGAGTAAAGGAGCAAGATGAAGTAATGATGAAGTACAAGATCAAGCAAGATTATAAGTTTTTTACGTAAAAAGATAAAACATAATGTTTGATATTATTATATATACTCTGGCTTCATTATCTGACACTGAGTGGCCATTGAGCATGATGGGACAAAAACCTGTGGGCGGTAAAACTGGTGACACCTCATTTTCAACATGCTTATTAGTTGTACTATAATTTATTTCCCTTCTGGAAAAACATACCATTCTTTTAAGTCTGTCTGAAGTTCTGCTATTTGTTTTTGACAAGTAGTGTGATGAATGAAGAAAAATAAAAGCAAACATGACCTCAAAGATTGACCAAAAAGGCTTTTTTTAAATGTCAGTTAGTGTATGAAAGGTATGGTTGGATGAATGTATGACTGTAATGAATGCCACCGATCTAAACATCACTCCTTTGTTATGCAATGTTGGTTTCTGTTATATTAGATTTGAACTTGGTTCCCCAGTTGTTAATCCCTACTTGGGTGAGGGATGGGCATTATAAGAGAGATAACAATAGAGAGCCAAGCCTCAATAAAGTATCTGTGTGCAAAGCAGTTGGCCTGAGTTAATTTAAAATGCTTGTTTATTTGATTAAATTGTACGTGCTAATTTAATTAACTTGGGAATTTTGATGTTGGACATAGAGTTTGCTCCACTTTTTCAGTAAGTATTAAAAAGATTAAGAACCATGACATGAGCTGTGAATAACCAGTGTTGCTGCCACAAGGGTCCCCCCCTGCCAAAGATGATTCAACTGAGCAGGTTCCTCCCCCATGAAAAAAGAGGCCTCTTGTTCTGTGTTGTGCCCTAGAATGCAAAGCTTCACAGCTCACTGGGTTCAATCGTCATTCCAGCTACCTAATGAGTGATTGTTTGTGGGCTGATAAAATTAAATTGCAAGCCTCGCTGATTTCAGCAACAGGTGTTTTTCTCGGTCTCATAATAACATGAGAGACAGGGGTTTTCACCGCCTACTCTGGATGATAATGTATTCTGGTTTACTGATTCTATACCATTACTTCCCACCTGCAGTCACAAGAAAAGATGTAAAGATTCAACCAATTATGTTTTCCGTCTTTTATGATATTTTATAATCTTACGTCTAAATAAACTATTTGCAGTGTTCGCCAACAACAGATGTTTTCCTCTTTTTAATATTATCTTAAAGAATTGCCTTCACATGCCCTAGGGATTCACATAAAAATCTGACGTACATGTAACCCAGTATATATTTTATCCTGTTGATACAGCGTCACTGTTGACTGTTCACTCATCTAATCATTTTCAATAATCATTGCTGTATTAAATTAGTGCTAATGCAAATATCATACTGCTGCTGCTCAGTGTAATGAAACAAGAAGGAGCAGCCACATAGAGCTATTGGATAAAGGGCTACAGGCGATTGGCTACACACCTTCACATCAACAAACTTTACTGTGCCCTTCTGTTATGGAGAAGACTACTCATGCCATGTGCAGAAAAAAATCAGATCATGATTGCCGATGGAATTATGGATAATAACATATGTGACATGGTTAAGTCATATAAAGCTAAAGAGAAGAGGAAAAGCAGGAAACCTGAGCGAGGATTGTATGACTTACAGCTGAGATAGTAATTATCTTTAAATATCACCAGCCTGAGCTGGAGATTTAAAATACATGTAAAGATAATAAATCAGAATTGGGATTTTTGCCTGAGACTGGTCAGGAAATTAGAAGTATTCAAAGCAATTTCAGTTTAGAAAACCAGGTTTAATGAAAATCCAGACATTGCCCCTGGCCTCAAAGCTGGGTCTGTCAAATGAACCAAACATGGTAGATGGTTGTAATAAAGGTCATATTAGTTTACACAGCTGGTCTCAGGTTCTCCAACACATCATGAGTCGATGGATTACAGAAGTATTTTCTGAAGCCCAATCATAAGATGAAAAGCAAAATAGTTCAAGTGCCCCATGTTTAACTGCAAGTGAATCTATTGTTAGCAAGAAACTGTTCGTAGACCACTTTCCTCTCTTACTCAGAAAAATAAAATGGAATTACAGATGTTATTTTAAGTTAGTCCAAGATTTTCTGCTGTCATTATCATCAACTTATGTACTAGTTTCTGATTGTGTATTGTCTAGTATTGTAGTGTATTATATAGTCACTGCTGATAAAATCAAAAAAGAAATTGGTTTTTAAGTGTTGATACAGCTCACTCATTATCACCTGGTTTGGCATCACACACGCAGTTTCCTTTTCAACAAAATTTAAATTGTCCTTTCATCCAAGACATCTCTTAATGAAATCATATCTGCAAGTACTTAATATGATAATCTCAATTATGATCAACTGTTTGGGTGTGAATGCGCCATGACTTCTGTAAACAAAAGTAGTTCTGCTTGGTGGCAGAATTCAGTACCAAGTCTTCAGAGAAATGAAATGTTTTAATAGGCTTTTTTCCTGTTAATGATATTCCATTTGTTCTTAACACACCATTGCACAGATATTGAAACTCTTCATTTCTGTAATAGGGAGGAGAGGCCCACAGAGAACTCAATCGAATTGTTGTATTTTTGACAGGTTTCTGAGACTACTTTTTACATACTGCAGTTCCATCTAGTCACTAGATTTACTTATTTTTTATGTTTTACTTGTTGCTTCAGTCGATTTCTTTTTTCCACAACAGCCAAGAAATGATATCAAATATTGACATTCTGTATCCTCCAACATAGCACCGAAAGAATATTAGACATGCAGTATGCAGCTTTGGAAAGTCGAGGTTCACATTTAGCATCAAAGATCAATGCAATGTCAATCTTTTCCACTCACATCTCAGTGCATAACTGTGTATTTGAAGTTGGCAGTTACAGTTGATAGGTGACTAACGGCCAAACAGACCTTAAAGAGAGAAATCTTGTGCTCTTGCCATGACCTCAAGCAACATAGCAGCAATTCTGAACCAAGAGAACATTTGTGAATGCTTTATATTAGTAAAGATGCCAGCTACATCAATATCCAGCTCAAAAAAATATCTTCTTTTAAGCTGGTTTTGTTTTTGCAATGACTGGCTGACACTGGCTGTTTTTAATGTACAGGTCTGTACACATGGGATGAAGGGACAAACTTAATCAAAGACGGCTGCTTCATGGCATTTTTCATGTATATATACATATAGTTATTTTTAAATAAACTTTGTTTCACATCAGAACTGATGGGCATCCATCTATAAAATACATCATAAATACATTAAACACTTGCGCAACACTGAGCTTAAGGTTTTGTTGTTGTTATTTTAAACATAACAGCATGACTGCATTTCCCAACATGCAAGTACAACATGGAATCTAGCAATGTAATGTATAAAGTCAGTAGATGCTTTCCCCCGGGCCACGTATTGGATCCAAAAGGCAGTTATATCTAAAAGGAGCCAAAGGTGTGAACAGCACCCGCAGGGCTTTATTGAACATATCGTCTGTGGAGTCAAGTTAAAGGCCTTATTCAGATCAATATACAACACATTAACCTTTAGCTCTTGAACACAACAGGATCAATACGGTCATGCAGTTAACTCACTCCACAAGGCTGTGGCAATGTTGTTCAGATGTGAACAATCCGAGCGTCCTCGTATTTCATTAAACGAGCTCTAAGTAAACGATAGGCTTGATTTCAGTGTGTCATTGTTGACTAGTGTTTAGATTCATCCCACTGATTATGCAATGATGTGTCACTTACTAACCAGTGGGCACACAGCATTGTCGTACATCCCACAGGTTTCCATTGCATATCTTGACCATTGTCAGTACAAAAGGCCTGGTGTATCATTTTAAAAGTTGAGGTGGACCAGATGTATCATGGTTACTGGTATTTGGAAAGTAAATGTGATTGAAAAAAATATTGAAAAGCAAATGTATTGGTGTTGTCACAATAATTACCAATTACAATTACATAGGTTGCCTATATAAATGACAATAGCGCAGACGTGGGATGACTCCTCCATAATGAGGATTTTAATGTTCTGTTTAATACATTTTAATGGTCATTATGGCGGATGTTGGATCTTGTTCATATGCTGTCTTCCTAAGATTTTACCCATACCATTTATATGACATTGATCAAGTATTACAACTTCTCACCACAAATTACAGCCTCTAAAATGACCACTGAAATAAATCATCATCCTCTTAAACAGATTCAATAAAAACTGCATTAACAATATGATCCTCATGTAGGTAGGATTGATTACAGGGCTTTTGCATTACAGTGCAAGTACGTGTAAGTTAATTAAATCACCGAGAGTTGTAAACTGGAGTCAGTACTGCTGAAGAAGTTAAGATTTATACTTCAGTAACAAGCAGTTGATAAAAAAGAAATCCTAGGAAAAATGTAAAGATTATTAATGTAATGTAATTTGATTTAGCCATAACAGCCATTTAAATATAAAACGACAATGTCAGATGATGATTGGTTTAAAGTCATGTAACCAGAACAGGAGCTTTTTCTACCTGTTAATAATCTTGGTATAACCTCCTTGAGTGGGGATTAAGAAAGTAAACAAAACAGTGCTGCCACTGTGTCAGGATGCTTTCACTTGTGACCAAGCAAAGCTGTTGTACCACTGTGATAAACTATATTCAATTTGCAAAAGAAAGAAAAAAAAACACTCCCACACTTTAAATGATCTTGTGTGAAGTTTTGAGGTTGCAGCTTGTTTTCCAGGGAAACCAAGCTTCGACCGAGTGCAGCCATCTTTGCAATGTGCTGCTGTCATCATCGAAGACATTGTTTTCATGGATGAGTCACACCAGCCCTAAATGCTAAATGTTCCTTGTTTTATATTTTGTGAGAACTGCTCATCCAAATTTGATCAGCTGGCGAGAAAATGAAAGTTGCAACATAACAAAATGTGAAAAAAAGAAGAAAACAGAAAAAAGTGAAGGGCTTCTGAAGACTTTCTGGATGCACTGCATCAAGGGATGCTCTGCCCCTTTTTTGTATCTGAGTTGCGCACACACAGCCAGCAGGTTGTGTTCATTTTAAATTACACTGCACTGCAGAATGCACCACTGATTTGTCATAACAAAACAAATGTCAAGAAGTTATGTTTTATAATATTTAATGCAGCTCTCTGGAGAGATGCTGGTTCTACACCGGTTTGTAAAGGGTTGTGCCGTCATTGCAGTATAGAGTTGGAAAGCATATATAAAACACCCAGCCAAACATTACTGGACAAGGCAGCCAAAAGGTGGCCACAGTGGAGTAAACAATGGAATCTGTGTACAAACACACGATTGCAGCCTCCAGTTCCACAATAGAAAACTGGACAGATTTCCGACTGGGATTTTTTATTAGCCGTGCATGACAAATGATACAGAGACTACAGAGTGTTCGTACATTTCCATGGTTGTTTTATCCCATATACACCTTTTTGCTAAACTGGATGCCAACCTTATACTATACTGTCCATACCGTCTGTGGAGTGATGCTTCTAAGCGATCTTGACATATCACTGCATCAGTTAATTTCACACTTCACTTGATACTTTGTGATGTAATGGGAAGCCATATTGCTGGGGTGTTGCACACTCGGCCCAATTATATTCCCTGAGAATATGAAGTGGATGAGCATGTAAAGAGTTGCTGGAATTACTCAAACTGCTCAGATTTGATTCTCTTATGTTTTTGGACTGCAGCAAGTACAGGGTGGGGTGGGGATTATGTTCTCTTTTTTACAAAAATAAAGTCAACAACACATTTAAACGAGCAGGATGGATCTGAACACCGTCTGAAACCAGTACATTTGTTTAATCAACTTCAGTTTAAAACAATTTCACTTTCAATTCGTAGTTGCAAGAGTCATCCACTGGCTAAATGACTACTTCTGAGAGAGGAAGCAAACTTTAAAAAAAGCTGCACTACATTCCTTTGTTTCCTCTACATGCTGCCCAAAAATCAATTAATATGGTTGACTGAAAATTTATTTTTGTTTTCACAACGCATATTCTCATGTTTTGCAATAGAAAATATTTCACCGTGACTTGGAATGACTTGAATGTTTGCAGTATATGTATAGTATCTGTTGGTGAATATTAATTATATAATGTATTAAGCTGAACTGAGCTTATACATACCACAGATATGGCAGTATGTGCAAAACTCCAATGTGAGAAAGAACATTAGAAATGACTTCCACACTTATGGACCATAAACATGAGCGCAAACTCAGATCAATGAGATTCCATTACCATCCTATCTCATTTCCCACAGCTGAATTGGAAATGGGTTAGAGATGGATCGTGTCATTACCAATTCCAGCAGATCCACAGGAGTATGTATGCATGTGTGTGTGTGTGTGTGCATGTGTGTGTCCCATATCTGCAACTGCTGCCAATGAATAGGTTTTTAGTGACAAGCAGAAAGGTGAGCAGGAGTTCATGCACCATCACTACCATCATGGTTAATACTTTTGCCTCAAAATGCAGAGCTATGGTATTCTTCAAACTTATTGATGGTCAAAATCACTTTTAATTTTTTACATTACAATAACTCTAGCTGTTATGGTCCACCCAGCATGTGGTCAATTTTCTACTTTTAAGCTTCTATTTTTTTTAAATTATTGATTTAATCTACAACCTTTGGGCCCAATGACTAGGTAAAACAACAACACATTCATTATTTTAAGACCAGGAAATGATTTCCCAAATTCAAACTTGCTTTGCCTCCATAACATTTTACTGGATATGTCTACACATTTTACTCAGTAGACATATCCAGAATAAATACCAAGGAATGTGTGATTAAATAGGTTACAACAGCAGCAGATTATCAATTATTTAATACCAAGTATTCACAGCTTATGAATAACCATTCTGTCTTTTTGGCAGGTACCTTGTATACTATACTAAATGACTTCTCTTATAATTATGGTCAAGCAATTAAGCAATTTCAAATATGAAAACATAGCAGCAGGATATGATACACAAAACTAATAAACAGTAAAGTAAAGTAATCACAAAGGTGACAACTGCATTCTAGTGTAAGAGGAATTTGATCTAAGTAAACTCGGCTGTCAAAAGTTTGCATTTTTAAACCAGCAGTTTTCTTAGCTTTTGCAACATGTGAATGCCAACACACTTAACAGACTGTGGTACAATTGTCACCCACTTCACTCACAAACATTAAGTGACTCTAGTGTGAAGTTTACCCCAATTAAATGGGTGCATACTGTGTGCCACAGCTGTCACCCAGAATTGAGCGGGATATGGAAATTAAAAGCCACTGACATAAGGCAGAGTTTGATCTGCCTTATGTCAAAGAGGGCAATGTCACATGATTATTACAGCTAAATCCCATTGTGCATTTTGACAACACAGAGAAATGGCAGGAGAATCGCTGGGAATGAATTGTGCAGAAGGCCAATGAATGTTTCAAGCCAGGAAAAAAAACAGCTGATGAGTATTTTTTTGCCAAATGGCATGTCAATGTCAATTTACCCACTACACTGCAAGTAAAAATGAATTTGGAATAAAATTTTGGACATTTTGGATTTATGATGAAAACAGTGAGGCCCTACTCTACGTAGTTGAAGACTATGTGGTGGTGCATCAAGTTTCACAGGCAAAGGGATGAATGTCATCATGGACAATTTCTTTACATCACTCTCCCCCGCCAACAAACTAATTGCTAATGAGAAAGTCTGCTCAGAACCATGAGTAAAAATGAGACAGGAGCTGTCTATAAAAGCCAACATGCTGAGAGAACTACAGCGATGACAGCTGGCAAGATAACAATTAAGTTTTACACATACAAGCCAAGGAAGGGTGTCTGCATTCTCAGCACTGTTGACTCCTTATGTCAGCATCAGCACACACAGAGAAGAAAATTCAGTCACATAGACAAATCCTGTCACCGAGATATATAGGCCATCCATTCTATCTGCCTGACCAGGCAGTCATCAGCACCCATACTTTGCAGCAAACATGAGTTCAACAGATAGAAAGAAAGTCTATTTACAGCATGAACAGAATATAAGTGGAAAACAAATCTAAAAAAAAAATCATTTTCAAGTATTGTTAACCGTCAAAAGGAAAACGATTTGAGAGGTTTGCTGGACTAAATGACTCATGAGCAGATCTAAGCTTGAGGGTTTTATTTGCCATTATGTCCCTTTCTCATACTTATCATATAAATGTTGCGGAGATTTGATTAATAGGTGAGTTGACCAAGGATGGAGTTTCTGGAGTCAGAGATGAGTTAAGTTGAAAACTGAGAAAATGGCGAACATGAACAACTAGATACAAGTTAACAGTTGGGCATCCACTGTCAGTCCGCCTATTAGTCGCAGAGTTAGGATATTTAAAGGGTTTTAAATCTAAATTTTTGAAGGCCTTTCTCTGCCGATACATAGAGCTGACCTTCGGGAGGACTTCATAGCTGAGTTATCAGTCCTCTGCCCCATTCAGGTTAGGCACAGGGAAAATATAAAGAGGCACATTCTGCAGACAAATGACTGGTGCCAGTGCTACACCGAGACCTTTGTGATTAGAGAGTTGCAGCTGGCACCGCCCTGAGTTGTTTAGGTTTGTGCGTAGGAATGTAAGCTGCTAATTTTAGAGAAGGCCCAATAAGTTTTTTTTCTTACAATAAGGACCATATCATTAAATAATCATCAAGTAACTTTTATATGCATCACATTTTGCAGTAGTTAATGGTGCGCTTTTAACAAAACATTGGAACATTGAAGGATTTAATATGTTGACTGCTTGGGCTAAACATAGGTGGGAAGAGTCTTTAATGGATCTTATTTCATTATTACTATATTCTGAGGTCATTCATCTACTAAAAGAATAGCTAACCAAAGACACAAACAATACCATCATATCACTTACTGAAGGCAACTCATTCAGAAGAACATGAGCACATGCAGATATAGCCTGCAACCTGAAGCAGCTATTTCAATTCAAGACAATGATTAAATTTGCAGCTGATGTCCTTTGGGGACAAGATAAATCAGCTAAGGTAGAAAATAAAGAAGAAAAATGCTGGTGAGTTCTTATTTAATGGCTTAACTGAAAAAATAATATCTTCAAAGTAAAGACTATATTCTACGCAGAGTGTAAGCTAAGAGTCTATATCTCTAATAATAATGAGGGAGCTTTGCCTCCAGTTGATTACATTCAGGTGATGAATAATTCTTGCCAGTGCCATCGTTCATTCATTTGTGCCGCATATGTGGTCAAGCAATGTGCAAGAATTGCTTGTGTTTCGACTGAGAACAGTACCTTTACTTGGTAGACGGGGTGTGGAATGTGCAACAATGCAACAAAATAATGGTTTGTCTCAACAAGACGTCAAGCTTTGTATGAGAATAGAACATGGTCGTTTGCTTCGACTTCCATGGGATATTTTTACTGATTGCATGTGAGTGATTATTTTCTGTCACCCAATTAGGGCTGGGCAATAATACGATATACGATGTATCGTGATAGACACTTCTGCGATATCGATAGAAAAAAAGTTTGTTTTTTTCCTAACAAAGTTGAGTGACTTTATCAAACGAAAAAGCTAGAAAATCATCACGTTATTATTAAAAATTCAACAGTATTTTTGCGCATGAGTGTATGTGTGCCCGCTTGTACTGAGCCAGTAAGATAGTTTGTAGCGCATTGAGTGTGTGCGCACGGGTCTGCTCATAGAAAAAAATTTCTTATCATGAAAAAATAAGCTTAAAAACAAGCTTAATCAGATTAACATTGAAAGTCAAGTAGCATTACCGTTATTTAGCACTATTCTGTGTTTTCCTTTTTTCTTCTCTCTCTGTCAACCAAAACATTAAAATGTATGCGGCCGCCAATTCAGTTTTTCCTTGGTATTGTCACCACATGATCGTAAAGAAGGGCTACTGATTAGTTTTGCTAGACATGCCAACCTAACACAATGTCAACTTGTACTAAGCTTTGACAATAAAGCCCTTGAAAAGTAACTAAACATCTTGGTGATTTTATTGTCAATTCTAGATTAAATGATAGCGCGACAAACATTTTCGAAGAAGGGTTGATGTCCCTAAACTGGTACTAGATTACATGTCTTTTTACCATTTATGCAAGGGCAGTCATTTAAAAGTGTCAGTGCTGGTCATGACACAATGCATACATACACTATAGGGAAGAGAACTGATATAAAATCATGTTGGTAACACATAGGATGTGGGGTGAGTTTGGGCAGACCAGATTAGACAAACTACAGACAGTGGTTCTTTGATGAGCAGAGCTGTCTGTATTTATGATTAAAAATGGTCTCTCTGCCAATAAGCCCTTATCTGTACTGCATGCATATAAGTCTGATAGGGCCTCTAGCCATAGTGAAAGATAACAAAAATAATTAGCCAACATTCAGCTTTGAGCAGACACAAATTTTATACGACAGGAAAAACAGATAGGAAAAGGAGCGGCAAGTTTTACGTACAGTTAATTCTGTGTAACTGTGTATGTGTTTTTCAAAATGACATTATTTGTCCTTGACACATGCAGGCAATCACTCAGAGTCAAGTATACACTGAAACTGTGCACTTGCACTCTGCCATTCAGCTAGTGTCAATCCTCAGTGATCTAAAAATGCATAGAACCCCAACAAAAGTTCCTAATCCCGTGGAAAGCTTATGGAAATATACCAGGAATTTTCTCCCAACTTTGCAACCTGCAACACACAAAGCTATCTCTTTTACATGGGTATGGCATATCATTAAAGTTCCTGTGGGTAACATTTATATTCATCTCAAAATCATCAGGTTTTGTGTACTTTAGGCAAGGGCTTAGCTTTCCAGAAACAGCCATCTTACACCACCATGTTTCTCCAACAACCTGAACAGACCAGCCAGCCAGAGTGTGCCTTTCGCATTTGGAATCAAAGCTTACTACGCAAACAAAGAATGACGTAATTCCTGCGATGCAAAGGCCACTAGTTCAATGCTTACATGCTTAGGAAAGGGAGAGAGTCTTCTATTTGTTACCATGTGCAATCTCAACATTAGATGTCACTAATTCTTACACACTAGACCTTGACATTTCAAACAAAAGCAGAGGAGGGGATTGAGGCAGACAAAGCTGTGTCCTACAAACGATATGTCTAATCTTTCTCCATTTAGCACCAAGAGGGGCCAGCATATGGGATCCTAACTGGCCTTTTAATTATACTAGATAATCTAAATACCTTGGCCAGATGTAGTTTTCCTGTAATGGCAGTTGACAATTCCACTCAGGGTCAAAACATGCTATTACACATCCTTCACACTGACAATAAAATGTGCTATTTTGCACTCTTATGAAACTTTCATGTGCAAATATATTTGCATGCATTATGTTCATTGTTTTTTTGCAAACATGTCACCTCACTTTAGGCAATTACATATGAGAGATGCGAGTGGAAAAGCTTTAAAACCTCTCATATAAAGAGCTGCAATTATGCAGCAGGTCCTGTATTATAACAATAATTTAATTATGTGTTTATACTTTACTCCATATAAATAAGCAATATATACTATGATGTTAGTAAATGGTAAATTAAATTTAAAGCTAGCTTATTAGCATATTTTGTCAAATGGAGGTTATTGCATGATTTTGTGTCACTATTTAACCCTACCTCTGTATTAAACTAAAACATTGAACCTTCATTAATGTCATAGGTATAATCTATTTTTGTCTCATTATTTCATGTTGAAATATACAGTTTATTTAACACATGAGGGATTATGACATACATGTTGTATGATAGTTTGGTAATATATAAGACCAACTTTCAGTCACATCATTCCAATCCAAATGCCAATGAAAACAAAATTTCATAGACATAAAAATGACAAAGCTGGTGGAGCCCTGAGACTTTTGCACAATAATGTGTAACTGAAAATTACCTATTCAGTATCAAGCCAAGAAAACAGTAACAACTTGTAATTAACTGTAGGTACCACTATATTAATGTTACAAGGTCTAGCATTTTTTTTTCTTCAAAGGCAGACAATCCATATAGTCCATTATCTGCAACCACATTATGGGGCAATCTGAGATAATTACTCATCCAACCAAGTATCAGAGACTTAAGAAATTTGGTGCCAATATTGATTGAATAAATGCAGCTCCTGAATGAAAACAACAAAGGCCATTTTCAGGCAAGATTCCTTGAGCGTAGTGTGACCAATAATTGGATTAGCTACAGACAGGAGAGATGGCGTAAGGGGCTTTTGCCATTTATTCTCTTTTGTGTGGTTTGAGGTGATTATGACTAATCAATGCTGGCAACTTTCACAGCGCTGCCAATGACAATAAAGCACACTCCCAAGTTACCACCCTGTATCTACTCAGTCTAGTCTGTTTTAGCACAGTGTGACTCCCCATTAGCAATCCTTTTGTCTTTAAAGCTCCATATTTCAGTCGATTAAAAAAAAAAATAGCTTAAAGGCGTTGAATTTCCCAAACAACATGGAGACATGCACCAAATCCAAAAATAACACAATAGATACTAAAGCAACAAGATTGCAGGGTGTCTTTAATTTGCCATTAAACGTATCTTGTCTTTTCCTCTGAAGTGCTATAATAACTCTGTTCATAGTGGCATTTGAGAGGTCTCCAAATTCTCTCTCTCTGCTATGAGAAAATGGCCACCACTCCAGCAGCTCTCAGGCAGTGACACTTGAGTGAATAAAGTAGGATGGGGGTCAGGTCAGTGTTAATTTAAATTAACAATAACATAATGCATAAGAGATTATTTCCACCCTTTTACATATTTTTAAAGATGACAAACTATGATGATTGCCATTTCATGATGATTATATGCATAATTAAAATATAGGAAAATATGCAGCAACGTATCCAATGTTTATTGACCACTGCAACGGGTGCACTGTACACTAACGTTTACCGTTTAAGTTGCCAGAATCGATGAATAATATACTTCAAACTAAATGAACCACTTCAACTCACAACAAACTGTTTAGGATTAGACTGAGATATTCTCTGCATTTTAGGCTTTATTTTCCAATTATGTGATGTAATATACATTGTTGTATTAAAACACCCCTGCAGGCATATACCTCTACTTGGGTTTGTGAAATCCTGTATTTTTATCACATCCCATTGGCCAATCTACAAACAAATTCCATATGCTTTACAAGGGCAGGCATGGTTTTATTTATCTGCAGGAGACAGATGTGCCAATGCAAGTGCCAGCTGAACCAAGTCCTACCTGTCCACAAATCCATCTCTTCTAAATTCAGGAGGGCAAAGATGCAATACTCCATCTGTGTTAGTTTTATTTTATGATGAGCGTGACTAAAAACAAGTACACCAAAAATGCTGGCAGAAAAAAAACTGCACACTGTATAAATAAGTGTTCAGCCAAGAATAAAGAACACTGCTTGTGAGCAGCCTGTCTTGTTTTGGGTAACCCACATGGTGATGATAACTGCTACATTGTTATAAACAGATATAACAAACACTGCCATTTGATCTGATGGCTACGTTGTCTGGGGCAAATGCCACTTGAACAAAATATCCACAAAAGGCAGACAGTTCCAGAAAATTGAGCTTTGGTTTATCTGTTTTTCTGTTTGCTTGTTTTCCTTTTTCTAAATCAAAGTTACTTTACCCTTCATTATGCAAGTCAGTCGATTCAGCATGACATTAAGCAAGAATGTGTCTTTAATCCCAGATTGTGTTTGTCTGTGTTCTATTGCTGCAAGGCTCCGCAGCTTTCTCCTCTAGGTCAGGTTGACGATTGATAATATTAAAATAAAAAAATTAAGTGAAATGTGTATTTAATGTATTTGTAGCTAACCATCATCTTACCCATTTAAAATTATTATCACTAAAACAAAGCCTAATGAAAAACTATTTTGGTGCACTGGTATTCATTTTGCCCAGAAGTGTATAGATGTTCCAGGCATCATAGAGCTATTTTATCATTTAAGCGGCTTGCAATATGAAACACCAAAAAACATTTCACCACAAGCCGGAAGCCATAACATTCAGACAAATACTCAACTACAGCACTGTGCAAAAGTCTGTCAAATTCTGTGACCATTGGCATGCGACTGAAACTTGGTCTTATATACATATTAGCAAACTGTCAATGAGTTTAACTCATACCATTATACATATAATATTGCTCAAACATGTCTTGAATGAATCACAGCAGATATTTGTTGACATGAAATAGTACAAACACAGGTTTTACCAATAACATTAATTAGGGGTTCCACGACAGGTGGGTTCAAGCACAAGGGTCACACTTAATACCAGATACTTTAACCTGTATAAGTGATTGGAAAATAATTATATACTGTAAAGTCATTATAAAATTGCTAACAAATCTGGTGGTGGCCTTAGACCTCCGCACAGTGCTGTATATATCCAAGTTTTGTTTTGACTCCTTTGTTCTGCTTCAGTTAGCCACATTGCGGTTAAGTCTTGGGTGCTCATTTCAAGCCTCTGTCCACCATGACAGGGTGAGTCATTATTCAAATTCAATTTGCCTGCAAGCCTTTATGTTTCCTGCTTTGCTCATGTTTCTTTCTGTTGACATATAAAAAGCTATCTCTCTCTATCTCTGGCATATGACCAGCATGTTTCTCCCTATTCTCCCAACATCAGTTGGTGAGAGGGGCAATGAGTAGACAAGATGCCACTTTAACCGAGGGCAAAAGAAAATGAAGCCATTCATCTCCCACTAGGTCATGAAAAGAGATGGGAAATATAGGGGGGGACTCACTGGTGTGCTTTCAGTTATTTCTATGGAGAGAGTGCCTGTGTAGATGTCTCTCATTAAAGCAGTGGCCGCCTTTTCCAGTCCCGTACCCCTGTGGCACTCACTATGGCCTGCACTGGCTGCATCCACTATACCCAGCTGTGAACAGATGGGTGGCACAGAGCAGGCCAATATGTTGGCCCTAATGGTGTATTGCAAGAAATATGAAGATTTTCCTCTGTGGTGCATTCAGTTCAGATTCAGTAGGTGCAGTAAAAAGCTCAGATGAGTGCTTGACACAGATGTGTCCTTGGGATATTTAAGCATTCAGAGAATGGGGCTAATTCGAAACAATTAGACATATGACAGTGTGTATTATTAATATAAGGTTATGTATAGTCATTAGATTCCAAAGGCTTGATAAACAATGATGTAGCATTCAAGCCCCAAATCAATTGCTGGTCATTGAATTGTTATTTATCAAATTACAGTGAGCGAATAGGAATGAGCGAGAAACATTAAACATGGGGCAGACACTGAAAATTATATGCATGTGCTTCCCATTAAATGTGCGCCACGTCTGCCAAATAGTGATGCAGTAATGATAAAAATTCCAGTACTACTCCGTGTAGTCGACAAAAGACCCAACCACCATTATGAGGGCTTTTCTTTTTACATCTCACCTTGGTTTTGTTGATAGGTTGATAAGTGAATTCCCTCTGGCATGACTTAAATGTTCAAGCCATGTATGGCCAAAAACAAAGACAAAGCCTAAATGTTTGACGAATGGATTCATGCGAGTTTAGGAATGTTGGTTGACTCCTAGATAAGTACATAATAAACAGAAAAATAAAAACATTCCAAGTGCAGTACTGGTCCATGGGAAAGCACAACCAGAAATTTGGCAAAAATGTTATAATAAGTTACCTCTCCAAAATATGCCAATGTGTGTTCAGTATTTGGGAAAGGCCCCTAATGTTTTGTCATTTCAACACACTCCATGATGCCATTTTACCATGCAGTCAAGTGCTGAAGCAGCCAAGGCTGCGCAGTTTGTCTCCTCCCCTCTCCAACAAAAAAAGATGGACTCTTCTGATAAATGATTAGCTTGATGAGGAATCATGATCTAGAGCAAGAGCAGGCTAATGTCAGCAATCTGTGTTGCCCATCTGTCTCATTACCCAACCAACCACCAAACTTGCTCTACACCTCGAGAAAAGTGCATCTGGTTCCTGCAGAAATGCGCCTGTGAATACATTTCAGCTCAGTTTGTGGTTGTTCACTCCAAGAAGCCCTGGAGATCCTAATGCATAATGCATGTTGTGTGTGGTTTTCTGCCCTTATTTCCCTTAAACTTGTAGCTAAATCTTTACATGAAACAGATGAGGGTGTGCTGTAGTTGGGAAGCACAAAACCATACACATACATCACAGGACCATTTCAATTAAAACACCAACATTTTTCAGATTCAAGATGTATTTATAATTATGGAACCATGGGTACACACAGCAATGTCTAATTTATCTTGTGTCCATTTGACAGTATAGTACAATAGTGCTATTAAAGAAATTAGTTATCTTATTTTGATCATGAGGAAGACGAGATATATTGTCACCATGAACATCTCACCGTGTGTATCAGTAAGACTTCTGAAAGGAACCTGTCACATGACTACGCATGCAGGCATGTAAAGAATAACGGTGAGTGATGTGGTGAAATGGCTCACAAAATGAAGTCGTGCTCACTTGAGCTTTGCCATGCAGTGCACCATCCATTTGAATTATCCGCGGTCTGGTAAACACACCTTGTGTGGCATACAACACTCAGGTGAAGGCTCTCAAAATCCGCAGAGCATTATGTGAGCTGGCAAGTATGAGGTGAATACTCAGTCTTCTTTTTTTTGCCTATTACAAGACAGGTTTCACACTGTTGCATGTGCAGGTTATGTTGGAGGGAAGTATTGGAAAACAAATAGCTATTTGTTTGGGCTTGATATATTCTGTGGATTCTGTGTGAAATGGTGTAAAGCTGGGGGATTCAGGTTTACAGGCGAACACAATGGCTACACCTCGCTATTCTCACATCCACAGTGAGAACTCGATTGAAAACAACTGGGATGGCAAGACGTTGTCTTTAATCAAATATTGACTCTGACTTTTGCAATGTATTACTTTGTTAGGTTGCATTACATCAGACAGCTCTTGCTAAATGTATAGTGGAGATGTGACCCAGGTCGAACATCACTTGGCATCCTTTGGCAGAATGTAATGGATGCGAGCCCTGCAGACCTCCATCCTGGCACTGAGTGGACCCAGACTGCTGCCGGTGGCATTAACCCCAGCTCCCCCACCTTTCCTGGCATGTCACGTCTGGCTTATCTCACAGTCAGTTTGTAACTTGGCTTCAACAAGGATCGTCATGAGGTCTTTCAGCAAATACATGGAAAACTTCTGTGACATCACCAGAAAGGATGTGTAAATTATGATCCAGCTGTCAAGTTCTTTCAAGTAAAAACACAAGAAAGAAGCGTCTCCAAATCAGTCTTTTCAACACAATATCAAGCAAGGCATTCATGATATGAATTAATTAACACCATTCTAAAAGAAAACTATTTAATTGAAATGTGAATAAAAACATAATTAATGAAAAATGCTGTCATACTCACACATTCTGAAATGTCTATAAATATGTAGCAGCCCAAGGACAACATTTGCAGTGATATTACAAGCTCAGATTTATTCAGAGCATTCTTGTTAACTGGAAGTCTAAACCAGGATTCCATTAGTTCAAGAAAACAAAAACGACTTAAACCTTACCATACAGAACAATATAATGTCTCTAACAGCTAGGTCTTTAGCAGCTTTGTTCCACACAGCAGGATAGAACAGGAGCAAAAGTGGCTGCAAAAATGAAGAAATATTACCACAGGAGACAGATTCTGAACCTAAAACCGAGAGGCTATATATTATCTCGATAAGTCATGTCGAGCTAAGCCAGCGCACCCATTGTCAAGTCCCCCCACCTAATGACGGGAAACTGATAAGCGGCCATACTATGTCACCTGCAATGTAAAACAAAAATAGATTCAATTAATCATAAAAAAAATGGCTATTAAAGAGAGATGATGATGGGACAAGCTCCAGCCAAGTATATGAGTGTGAAGAATAATGAGTAAGTGAGGATCTGACTGGAATGGCATAAATTTGAATGCCTGGATAAGGAACAGATATTGTTGTATTACCTTAAGCAATATGAAGCACATTAATTGTACTGACACCTGGATAAAAATGTTTAGATTCGACTCTACGCAGAACCATGTGTAGGTGTGTAAATATGTGTGTGTGTTCTGTATTATGTGATGTAATGCATATGGACGGCCAAAAGAGATGTAAGGTTCACTGACAATATCGTCAAACTGAAATGTTTTAAAATAGTAAAAAGGTTTTGTCAAAAAACATGGTTTAGTATTTCAAAATTGTGGGCAAATATCGTGATAGAAAGCAAACGGCCCTAAATTGATAAAAACAAAGAAGGAATCATTTTTTTGTTATTGGCAAAGAAGAAAAAATTTAATTTAAGGCTCTAAACGATATCAGATACTGTGGTGTCTCACTATCGCTATTGTTAAAGTGGACTGACTTGCTTGGAGACATTGTCAGTGCCCTCTGAAATGTGAAATTAATATCTGTATCTTTCGGCAAATAAAAAAACAAGTCTAATTGCCTATACACCAACTTGTTTGTTTATTGGCTAATTAATGTCCAAAAGAAGTTCACTGCAAAGCTGATGAACATATCTAGTCAATGGTGTACAATGCTGTGTTTTGTGGAGGCCAAAACAAAAAGCTCCTCTTTTTTTTGGATGGTACACTAATATTATGCATGATATTTACTATGGCATGCCTACTACTTTAGAATTGAAATCCCTTACTTAAAAAAAAGTTATCAAACTCCTAAATTCATGACTTGATATACGATGGTTTGGCAGCAGTTCTCTGAGAACTTGATTTGGGCAATTTATCCCATTCGTCCACGCAGATCTTCTCAAACTCCTTCACATTTGGAACGGGAAGCATCAGTGAACTACCATCTGCAGGTCTTTTTATGGGGTTTTATTCTGGCAACCTCTGACAGACAGAGACTCATCCCACAGTGGCATTTCCATGGTAGTAAACTTTGGGCCACACTGCTTAAAGCCTCCTCACGTGCACTTAGGGGCAAACATTACATCCTGATGTATGTTGAATAAAGAGTACAACTTGAATGGAATTTTTTTTCAGTTTACAAAGTGGTAACTGGTATTGTAAGTGGACAAACACTATGCTGTAAGTTATCTATTTTGGAAGTGTAGATAACTAATATCAAACCAAATATTCTATGTGGGAGTTACTGTCAAATCAGTGACAGACAAGCTTTTCTCCAATTAGCCTTACATCATGTTTTTCCACAAAGTTGGCCTCTTGGTCAAGCCTCCCAAATCACAGGAGTGTCTCTCCTGCCATGCTGTACTGACAGAGCTATCAAGGGAACACCAGAACTGAGAGTTAGAGCAGCCAATGGCAACAAATCATACTGCCCCGTCTCTGTGCGACACCCGTTTCCGCCACCTATTTATGTTTTCATCAGTTCTTGTTCTTTCTTCAGACAAAATTGTTCCTCAACTTGGAGAGCCTTTGACTCGTGCACCAACCCCCCCACTTTTATTACACCTTCCTTTTGCAAACTGCTCATTGTAAAAATTCAAGTTCCCATCCTAGGAGTGAGGGCACCATGATAATTAGTGACTAATAGACTAGACCACAACTGATGCTGGATCGATCCATGGACTGCAACATATTTTGTTAATACATACATAATTTGCGCTGTATTTACAGCATACAGCGGTACATATTGAATTTGTTTATTAAAAAGATGGCGTCTTGTTAAAGGAATAGCACATCTGCTCTGCAACTCCATGGATGTATAATAAGAACTGGATAGAGCACCGCCCCCCTCTGCCTTGAAGACAATTTTGTCATGGTGGCCACTCGTGGTACTGCAACCAAAAATACTCATGCGGCCCAAAAAGCAATTTTCCCATGGACCACAATAGTAAAATAGAAGCCTGTAAAAGACATGGACATAGGCATGAATAGATCTTTATAATCTATATTTTTAATTTATGGAGTTTCACATTTGTTAAACCTTCCTAAAGGCCATATAAAGCCCAGAAAAATCTTATTTCCCAGTGTGACGTCACAGCTGTGCACAGCAAATTGCGGTCATATGGCATCTCGATAGCGGCGCTTTCGTGAACACGGGGCAAATAGCGGTGTGGGGCTGTGACCGTGTGATGCACTGAGACCTGCGCTCACTTCAACACTGATTCCAGGGGAGGCTGTTTGTCTTATCATTACAATTGGTTCATAAAGTTACTGATAAATGTGATGAACACATGAATTACTGGGAAAGAATCTGGAGTTATAAAATTACGTTTAACGCGTTGTTATTGTTCCTAATAATATGATCATGAGTCTCCAGGTTTTCCGGCCTGACTTTATTTTTCTGTTCAAAAGAATGGAGCTTTTGCAGTTTTGTGACTGATTTTTCAGTCACAAAACACAAAGGACTTACAGAACACAAAGGACTTACTGTATATAAGCTCAAAAGGCTTATCATACAATTTGAATTATGCAATGTAGATTTTTACGTGTGCTCCTTAGATGCATAATAAAGGCCATTTGCTTTGATGTACTTTACACAAAAAAACTTGCAGTCAAGTTACACAAAAGAGGTTTTGCTCCCCAATACTTACAAGCAGTATATATTATAAATACTATAGACTCTAGATTTAAATAAAGTGTGCTGTTGGTCCCTTGGTTTTTATCATTTTCCTCCCCTCCCACCTTGTTAACTTTTGTTCTCTTGTTCCTTCCTTTATTCTTCAGCTACTGTATAGTTCATATGTTGCTCCACAGTCTCATTTAATTCACTCTTTTTCTTCAGGCCTCCTTTTTTTTCCTCCACACTCACTATCTTGCCTCCACAGAGGGCACATGAGCACAATGTTCTCTGTGCTTGCAAACCATCCAAGCCCAAACATTCAGCCGACCAATCGTTTTCTCCTACAATGTCTGTACACAAAGTACACTTGTGACTGCTTGCTACAGTTGTCAAATACAAATTACTGGCCAGCAAGAGCCTGAGCTTTACTGCGGTCCTAAAAACCTCATTTCTGTGGCTTTATTTGTTTACAAGAAGCAGTCCTGGACTGGAGAAGAATATAATACTGTTTATGATGTTGTCAGTAAGAGAGTACAACCTAGAAGATGCTGAAGATGGTTTCAGGATTTCAATGATAAGAAAATCTGGTTTATCCACTCTAAACTCCATCAGATGTTGTGGGAGGACACGAGAGATGTTAACTTGGAATCACCTTTTGGCAAATTGTACTTTATTTTGATTAAATAGTGCTTCAGTGCTTATACAGTATAAGCACTGAAGTACTATTTAATCAACCTCAACTACTATGTTGAAATTAAGTTAGTGAAACATAGAATGTATGAGAATGATTTAAACTATTGTAATCATATTACATTCTAAGCTTGTGCCCAAATTAAAGTTGCCCTTGAGATAAAAAAAAAAGTAGATAAGTAAACGAGAGCTCTCGTGGTCTCTTTAGGGTGTTAGAATTGTGCTCAGTAAAAACAGCAACAGATGTAAATCATTCAAAGCATGATTTTGTTTAAACCTGAGCTGAAAAATACAATGGCCTTCTTAATATGTGATAACATTTGTTGTTTTATTTATTCATAGATAAGCTGTATGCCTTCACATTATCTAATGGCTTGCATAAAAGTACTGAACACTCCCTAAAAAAAAACCAAAATCAAATTCAGTTGTGGTTTTCCCATTTGTGAAAACTGCTCACACACCTAATTTGGTCAAGCAGCAGAGAGACATGTGAAAGGCACCTTTCCTTTCTGCTATTCGCCCTCTTACTTGTTCATTTCACAGGCTGTTAATCATCACTATGATTATTTAATGAAATAACTTGGCTTTTTTTACATGGTCCCAAATCTACAAAGACTGATGTTGCCATGGGCAACTGTGCATGTGCAGAGGAGGTATAATGACAAGAAATGTCTGTAAGAGTGGCACCAAGGGCAGATGTTGTGCCCTTCTGACTATCCTGCAGTTAAAGTGACATGACAAGAGACCCACTGATGTCAGCAAAGTTTCCACTCTGTTTCACTGATAAAGCTCATCATGAGAACAACGCATCGTACAGAAATAGTTTAGGTTTTCAATGATTATGTGGACGCATTATGAATGCATGATTTTAATTTAGACCCAACCAAACTCTATAGATGATTCAGTTGTTGAAAACCTCATATCTCACATCGTTAGACAGATTTTGGAAGAATAAAAACAAGCATATCTCAATTTGTAAATGAGGGTGTGAGGAAACCTTGCACGCATTTAGGCACTATTGCTCTTTTTATTCACTACACTTGTAATTCTGTGCTTCAGAACTTGAGGTCATGGCAGAACTTTGAAAACTATACGCAATAAGTCAGCTTCCAGGCACATGTCCTTTCTGCATCTTATTGAGCAGGTATTGGCAGCTGTTTGGGGAGTTAAACCCTTCAGGTGAATACACTCCAGTAGGGTTCCATTCTTCTCCATTAATTCTTCATCAATATGGATCCATCTTTTGTTGATGGCGGCACACTTGCACTTTCCGCGCCCTGTTGCACTGCCCTGGACAGCCTTGCTTGTATAAAGATGAAGTCAATTTCTTCCACCTTGGCAGTCATTGTGCCATTTGTTGAGTAAAACACACAGGTCCATTATTGGAGTGTCATGACGCTGTGTGTTTGCAATGCGACAAATCACTGCAGGCTGTCACCCAGGCAGTTCTGTGGCATTACTCTCAGTGGAGAGGAACGCTGCTAATGCTGACAAACACTGGAGGGTCATTTACTACACATCCATTAAGCAGGTGCCGATACACCAACAGCAGAAAAGACGTCTCTCACTTCCACAGGGTCACGTTTGCATCCAGCTGCCCAACATGAACTCTCAAGTTGTTAAATTTACATATTGACAAATATTAAATATTAAACCCACTAACCGTTAATATCACAAGCATTTTTTGCCAGTGGCCTGGTTAAATTTCATTTACCCATCCTTTAATCACTTAATTTACTGAAACTAAAATAACATTTGTCCATCCCGAGGCATTTTACAAGCTTTGTGGAGTTTCCCCTCCCACATTGATAAAACCAACTGGCCATGTATTTTTGTTGTTGTTGTTATTGTCAAAATGCCAAGGGAGGCCTTTCAGGGTTGCCTCACACAGTGTTTTCTATGTAGGACGCAAGGGAGATCATAGACTTTTCAAAGCTCTTGCTCAGGGCTTGAGTTGAAGCTCAATAAAAGGTCTGATCAAAACAGCAAAAGCATTGCATGTGGAGTTAATTTTCTTTCTTCTTCTTTTTTCAGGATGTGCAAAAGACCTTATCAATATGAGCCTTCATGGCTCCGATGAAATATTAATAAAACGATCACTGACATCCTCAAATAACAGCACACCTCATTTTAATTCTAAGGAAATTACAATTTATGACTCAACGCAGAGCTAAATTTTCTGCCTAATTTTTGTTAGTTGCCGGAAGGCACTTGTCTTTGTTGCATTACCAATTACGTAAATGGGTGAAAATTGCTTTCACTTTTGTCCAGCCCCCAGGAAGCCAGGTGTCGGGACACTTATTCCTGCGTTTGGCACAAATGAAAATGATACAATTCTGTGGAATTTTCATACAAAAGAAAATCTGATTTTTTTTTTTAATAATACCAAGAGGCGGTATGATGGATGGTGGAGACATTTAAATTCCGACATGAAATATGAATTATCGAAATTGACATTTGCTGACTTGTTCCCATGTGAAGAGTATGAAAGGTCCTCTTTGAACAGACAGCTTGAGTCTCATAAATATGACATAGAAGCACCTATGACCAGTTTTGAGGGGGGCACGGAGCACTGGAATAAAACTAACACTGCTAATCTTCACATTTCATGCATCATTAAAACATCAGTTGAGAGGGCTGGAGAGAAGGTCATTTTAAAGTAGCATGCTGTTACAAATGGTGTGTAATCAACCAATGGATGATCTGTTTAGAAAACTTTAAGAAAAACAAGAAAATTCAAATTTGGGGTAAGATGAACATGTGTGTGCGTGTGTGTGTGTGTGTGTGTGTGTTACTGTACTTGGTGCAACTGAAAATGCATCACAGACACCAATGACTCATTTCAACATTATGTCCATTGGTGACAGGATTGTTATGATTCTTACAAAATTCACCATGAATCAACTCTTGTGGTGTTTGTGGTCACCACAAACTGCTAACACTAACATTCAAACATTGTCTCCATAGAAACAGTAATTATAGGATCACGTAAAACTCACAGAGCTCCATAACAACAATGTATGAAAACAGTCTGTTTATGTCAACGTGTGGAAAAGTTTTCTAGCTGTGTTGCCAGTGCAGGAAAAAAAGAACCAATGGAAATTTGATGTGAATTGCAAACAACAGTTCGGTAATATGGTTGACATGTAAGGGATTTGTCGTTACCACAAACATTCAGTTTAGAGTTTACAGGATGCCACCATACCAACAAGTGCTCCAATCTAAATAGCCACATTCAGTTAACTAAGGAAGTGTATTATTTAAATATCAATTTAAATTATACTATTGGATATCAACGACTAGTATTGACAGATGATTCAAGAACTCTGCTTCCACTGCCTGAGTAGTTTTTTGCTTTGTTTTTACCAGAAATAGGCAATAATATCCATGAATTATGGTACATGAAAGATGTGTTGATACTATTAACTAATTTGTGAGTAGTATTCAAAATGCTATATAAATTATATTGCCTATTTTGACAGCTAACTGAATTTTTTTAAGAAAAAATAAATATATATGTATATATATATATATACATATATATATATATAAAAATATAAATAGCGTGGATCACAACATTGTTTCAATAGCTTCCTAAAATACATGAATAATTTCAGAGTACAACTGATGTGAGGAGGAAAGTGCCACTATGAGGAAAGTAGTTGGACAGGTTCTTGACAGCCTCCTCAAAACCATGGCATTATTTAATATACTGACATTCAAAAGCAGCATTGAATCACAAACAGAGTTTCTGAGAAAAGGTAAACCTGCAGAGCTGAAATGAAAATACTATATTTTCTAGCAAGTTTCTTGTAGATTATGGTTGCTTGCATTAATTTTTTCTGCACAAAATGGAAACATTTTCAGTGCCAGCTTGTGCAGGTTTGTCACGAATGTGTAACAATGGTGGGCAGAAAGTTTTTTTTTTTACTGATTATCTTCTTGATGTGACAGACAGGTGCTTGAACGGAAACCGGCAAGAGTAACTGTGAATCAGTTTATCCATATTCATCTTGTGATTAGCTGGAACAAGAAGGGATTTTTATAGAACACTGAAAATTGTCTGCAAAAACAGTTTGCAGTCTTTTAGAGGAAATAAATTAAAATATGCCACAACCTTAAGGGAAATTTGTATTTTGCTAAAATGTTTTCCACTGAATTAATTATTAATTCATTCATGTGGGCAAAAAAATGAGGTCTGACTGCCTGCATGGACAATGACAACTTTGTAGTTTGTAGTGTGCAGTTATGTCCTTGCCCAAGTGAGCATGGGAAAAACAATAGTGTGCAATTGTGGTGCACTCAGCTCTCCAATACAGTGATGGTGCAACACACTAAGATATATATTGCTTATGTTATTATGAAACAACTGTTGGTTCAATGAAAGGACAACTTAGACTATCACAAGAGTCAAGATAATTAATACTTGTTTACTCAACTATTTGTTGCATTGCAAGTTTCAAATAATTAAGCTACATCTAGTTGGAGAAACCAGTTTGTCAACAAGTTGGATAGCATGTCCAACTTGCTGGCAAACTATTTAAGCACTGTAAGCACTCTTTTCAACCACAAGAGTGCTCCCTATAAGCACAGCATCCATCAGCTAAATGTGCAAGGTTATATGAGCAGTTGTATATCACAGATTTTATGTTTGATGCAGTGAATGCGTCGAACAATGGAACAGTAGAGTGAAAGAGTGGTGGTTTTGATGTGGACTTACTTTAATCTATACTGTGTAAATATTTTTTTGCCATTGAGCCATTATGTCACAAAGGTGTTTAGTGACCAAGTGTCTTCTCAGTATGCAGCTGCACAACAATAAAAACAACTGCCTTTTGAAAGCTGAACATTTTCAAGGGGTTTACAAGGCAATGTTCTCCGTAAAAAGTGTTCAATGATGATCTGCTGACATTATTCATAATGTTGATTAATATATTATATTATATAACATTCAGACCATCTCAAAGATAGGAGGCTATAGTGTGTTGCTTTTATCAGAATGATAAAATCAGAAACAAGAAGACAAACAGTAAATCACTCAAAAAAGCTAAGAACAGATCTTTGATGGTTCCTTCAAATTATTGAAGACTAACAAATGATGAACAAAACAGAAAGAGAAAATACAGCTAAAATAAACAGAATATTTGAGTTCCATCAAAGGAAAAAAATCCACATTGAGATGCTATGTCAGAAAATTTTATTATATTTAGGATTCCAGTACTTTGAGAGTACAGACATCATACCATGTACAAAGTGGTAGGAAAAATAGTGATGGAAAAATGGGGCAATAAAAGTTCCACATCCTGTGAAGTTTTGAAATAATGGTTTACTTGTATAGAAGGAGGAATTAGACATGTTTATTGTGCTGAATTTTTAGCTTTTTATAGCTAAGTGGAGGAGGAACATCAGGTGGGCTCTTCCAAACACTGCAATTAAAAACAGCGAGGAAAATTTGCATAGCATAAGCATATCATTAACTCTCAGGGAAATAGAAACAATGAAGTCTCCAGGGTGGCATCCAAAGATAGGCCTCAAATTCTTTCTATGGAGGTGGTTGCCTCAGCAAGCTCCTCAAGCTAATAATCCACACACTGTTTACTTCAATCTTAATGCAAGTCTATGGTATCTTGGATGCATATACAGTATACTCCCCTATCACACTATTCTTTAAGTCATTTACACTGAAGAATGATGTGCTTGTTTGCAACTTATTCACTGTCATTTTTACTTAACTGTTTAAAAACGGAATATACAGTATTGAAAATTGTTGTCTCCTTTTCTATTGTCAACCTTACACACTATAACATAATGTAACTAGTGGCCTATTACAGCAGGTGTAGGCTAGCTCTTTTCATCAGGGAAAACAGTGCAGCTGTTGTCCTTATTCCATCATGACTGCCACCCCAAACCCTCAAATCCAAAAATCCATCTACTTTGGACATAAGTGGTGGAATAGGTGTGATTCAGAGGATTTTTCACACTATACTTGATGCATGAAGATCCACCTTTCCTCTAAAAAACATACTGCATATTCATTCTATGTCTTTCATACTTTAAGAACTAAAGATTAAATTCAGGACCCATCTTCCCAGTTTCACATTGTTTTAACTGGTGCATGGCTAAAAGACCACAGACAAGACTTTGACCACAAATGCATCATCCTTTCTCAGTTTTACTGAGGCATGTATGATATCCCACGATGAATCACATTTCTGATTCAACTTCAACTTCTTCCAAACCAAAGATCCTGAGACAAATATGCTTAAGAATCATTTTCAGATTTAGCATAAGCCCACAGCCCACAGGGTGCAATGAGTGGGTTCAACGAAAAACCAATGAAAGCCAGTTTCAAGTTTAAAAAAAAATCCAGTGTAAACATAACCTATTCATTATGGCAAGTACAGCCATATGGAACTCCCTGTCCCATGGCCAGTGTGTTCAAATAATATAATTTGAGGCTAGATTCAGAGAAAAGGGAGAAAGTTGGGGAATTCTCACATTTAGTCTATATACCATGTGTCACAAATTGTCAGTCTCCCTCCAGACATTTTGAAACCTTTCTTAATGCACTCACTGACAGCCTGGTAACCACAAAAAGTAACACTGAGGTCCTTACAAAGTGGTCAGACAGTGTGGTATTTGGAGGAATATTTACCTCAAGGGCAGGTGGTTTGGAGGAAAGAGACATTAAAATCATAGCAAAACTGGTCTTAAGAGAGAGGAAATGAAAAGAGAAAAAACATAGGTCTGAGTGAGATTAAGAAGACCACAATTGTAACTGGTTCACTACCGCTCTTCTTTTGTTATTTTCTTATTTGGTACTCGACAATAACAAGGATTACTTCAATACTTAACATTTAAATTTAACTCAAAATAGGCTCCGGGAAACCTGGGAAGTGTAAGTGTACACCAAATCCTACTTGAAGGCAGGGGAACAAACACAAATTTATTGCAGAGCACGCATATTTTGTTTGTTATTATTATCATTATCATTATTATTATTGTTGTTTATAGGATTCATTAATTTTGCCATGGACCTACTTTTGTGTCTTTAATAAAGCCTAAAGTAATGATAATGATAATACACAATCAGTGCATTGAATAATTAAAAGCAGCCCCTTTATATCTTGTTATGCTTTAACTGGGAATCTACCTGACAATAAAACAAGCCCCTTCTAATAGGTATAATGACGCCTTAAAGGATAGAAATACAGAACAAATTGTTTCTGGTTCAGTCCAGCAGGGACAAATGGGTTCTTCCCTCATTAAATCACAACTGCTCCAGTGAGACAGCTTAAAGGCCGACAGATTGGACTGTGGTCGCCGCTTCACATAAAGATTAAAAAAAGATTCTTCATCCTGGAGAGACCAAAATTTATGCGCAGAGGTTTTTTGAATGTTGCTCTGATCTGCACATCCCTCACTTTGCAGATAAAATTCACAATCAAAGGGGAAAGTCCACGGAGCAGCTTGTGAGATTTACATTATTTGCCTTCACCTATGGCAACATATGAAACAGAACATTTCATTAGATAATGATAATTGTACAAGCTGTGTGGTGTTTGTATTCTCCATGGTGTCTACTCTTTAAGCTTTAATAGTAGCCCCTCAGGCAGATTTCCCTGCCTTTCCTTTCAAGCTTCCTTGTTGCCTCCTGAGTTTTATCTGACTCTTAAAGTCATAAAAGTGTTGAGAAGCAGAATGAACTGGAAAGAGAAAGAAGTAAGAAAATTGCAGGTCTGATTAAAAAGGCATAGATGATGACATTGGTGACACTGCCAAAGGTGCAGCAAAAAGGCAAGAGACATCAATTCAACTGACATCCCAGTGATCCCTGCCTCTACAGAAGCCCCCTCATTGTATTCCTTCCCTTACCACTCATGAAAAATGTAGACATCCATGCTTCTATGGAATGAACAATAGAGTAGGTGCCAAAGATTCAATGCCATGGATCTGGTAAATGTTAATGTTGACACCATGAAATAATCTAAAAAAGCAAATAGACATAATTGCTGCAAATTCAAATTCTGGCTGTTTTTTTTTAAGCGGCTTTACGTGACAGAAAGAAAACCTGTTATAAATACAGCCCTGGTACTTACAGGGCAGTGAAATGCTGAAAGGTTAAATCTTTCAGCACTTAGCACTGTGAAGATTCCTGGCTTCAGTTGCTCTTCATTCTTGTAACCATAATTCTTATTTTGCTTTTCATGTAATGTCTTTGTCATATGGGTTTCAGGGAGCTTGGATTACCATGCACAGTCTAAGAACAAAGATTATTTTTTGTTGGAAGAGAGGTCCGACATAATAATAAGAATAATAAGATTTATTTGTTTTTTCTTTTTCTTTATTTGATATCATTTTTCTTGGTTACAAAATGCTTGAAAATCGCTTGAAAAGTTTGGGAAATATCTCAAAATAATGTGACAGTATGTAGAATAGTTTGTCAGTTTGTTGAAAACAACTGACAGAATCATGATACAATTAAAAATATACTGCATGTAATAAACAGACTGCATTTCTAGCCACTTACTCTTAAGGTCTTTAAAATCTAAAATAAAAAAGTAATGGTCAGGTAAAGTGAATTAATTTATTCTTCCCTATTTGTTTTATATACTTAAGTTTACATGCGTTAAAATAGTTCAGACCATTCAGACTAATTTATCAAAATAAATGATCCATCAATTTCTAACGGATCTAATCTAATTTTTAACTGAAGGGTGTGGTAGTGCTCTTGTGAGCACATTTCCATTGATGTTAAAAAGAGATACTGCTTGAATTTAGCCCTATAACCTCCTCATGTGCATTTGTATTGGAGAGGAGATGAAAGAGAAATAGATAAAAAGCAAAGAGAATGATCTTGTGTTTAATTTTGGGGCTTTCTTTTTGAGTGCATGACCTGACTCATCAGACGTTACTTGTGTTCACCTCAGCTGAACTCTGTGGGGAAGAATGAATGACTCATACATGCATAATAGTTTTGATTGGTGGTTGGCTACACTGGGTGATTTTTCCTCATATTCATAATGGTTAGATATCAACCCAACCAGACCTAGGAAAATACTTTCCTTGTCTGAAAATATAAACATTTTAAGTGGAACATCACTCAGACAATGTTTCTGGGATAGACATTAGCTTTGATCAGCTTATTCTGTCACAGACATGGCATTGGTACAACAAAAATAAATGCACTCAAGGCATGTGCGCACACACTCAAATATAATAAAATAAAAGCATTGTGCATTTACTTTGTAATCTCGTGTTTTTTGTGGTCAGTCTGCACACAAAGTGTTAAGCAGCGAGAAAGATGAAGCCAATGTGATGGCAAGGTCAGACATTTAAAAATGGCCACCAAAAATGTATGTGCACTGCTTTCAAAAGATGGGTGCTGAAGAATGACTTTAGAACACCTTCGGAAACACCGCTTGCAAACACGGATAGGCTACTTTGGTTTGTGCTCCGTTTTAAAACCAAAGTACTCCAACATTTCACTTGTTATCATTGCGTCATAAGTTCGTAAGAGTGGAGGAGCTTTCCTGCAAAACACAGCTAAACATTCTGCTTCACAAATGAATGCCTGTTTGCCACAAAAAGTCCTTATATATTACTTTCTATGTACTGCAGGGAATAGCACACTAAATTTCACAAGTACTTCAAGTTTACCAGTTACCATACTGCATATTCACTAACATTCTAAGCAGTGCCAAATAGTTTGTTACCCAGCTATGTTTTAGATACATATATGAACTGTCTTTTTTATTGATTAATTGATTCTTACAGAATGCCTATGCAAAACAAGTACATCAAGCATAATTGCTGAGATATGACACTGCTAAGGGCCTTGACTTGGATACATGGTGAAAATGAAACATGGCCAAACAGCCCCAGGTACATTTTCCCCAGGTTTTACATCAAGGCTCAAATGTATCCAAGTCTTAAAATTTTAAAACGATGATTAATTATGGCACAAACAAAACATTGCCATGTTTCACCATACTGTATAAGAAGTCTAAAGAAAGTGTACACAAACTGAACATTTAAGAGTAAATGTGAGTATGAAAAACAAAGATAGAGCTAAGGCTGTGGAGATGGGGCTAAAATATCTATTCATGTGGGTGGCACTGGTGGTATTGGAGTTGCAACTAGTGAAGAGGTTAAAAAAAAAAAAAGAAGCAAACAGACAAGGCTGTTTGACGTAGATAAATTCTGCTTATTCAGAGTAACCGGAGGGTGCAAAGAAAAAAATAATAGGACCATTTGTGAGATGGAAGGTTGCCAGATCTTGCTCCGTTTCTGCTTATTCAGAGCCAAAAATGCATTTGGGACAGCTGACATACATGTGCCAAAATGGCATTTACTACATTCTTTATCCTTGACTCTTTTTTTTCTCCATTCTGGCTATTCAGTGTTGACACAAAACACATAACCAAGTTTTCTTCACTGTGAATTCAAAGAGTGGTATTGTTGCAAAGCAATCGATAAATCTTTAAATTGCCCTCCGTTCAGTCACCATTTATGATTGATTTTCCTGGAGATGCTATTGATTTGTGTACACCTCTGTACCCGCACCTTTTTTTCTAATTGCATGTGACTGAAATGCACAGATCATTGTTGGACTGTCATAGCTCACAGACAAAGATACATGAAATAATATCCTTGTAAAGGACCCTCATAAAAATCCATCAGACTGAGAGCTACCAAGCCAATCCTCTTGAACCAATGCTCAGTTTAACACTGTCATGTTTTAAAACATCTATTAAGAAAGGCTGGATCAAAAGGGTTGCTAGACCTTCTTCAAAATCAAAAGGTCATTGACGTACTGATTGGAAGAACATGGTTGTAAAAAGACTTGTTTCTTAGTGCTTTATTTGAACTCCAGACATGAGCTTTTGGTTGACATTATTTGTAATTCTGGCAGGTCAAATCTAATGGTGTGCTGTACAACACAGCGGAATTTAACATCAGTTAACTCGACATTCATGCCTTTCTCACACAGGTCATCAGACACACCGAAGTGTTATGCAATATTCAGTATAATACAATACCTCAAATGCAGAGTGTAGAACAAATAATCAAACAAAATAGATTATTTTAAAACAAATACATGGTTGTTTAAATGTCAAAGAACTGGAGCTCTATTTATACATCCCAGATGGTTGGAGGGATGTAAAATAAGTCTTGCCATGTCTTTTATGGAATATGGTCACACGGCTGTGAATCCTGGTTCCATTGTTGGGAAAATCCAAATTTAGCTGTCCAGTTGGCTGCAAGCAGCTAGTCTGCAGCATAATTCTCCCACTGAGAAGCCAAAATGCAAAAGAATGTTTGACATAGACAATGTTAGAACACGGTTAAAATGTAGACTATAAAATCTGGTTAAATATTGATAAATGAACAATTAATAAAAGGCTCTTCTTGGCTTCCTTGTGGCACCAGTTTCTGCTGTTTGAAGTGAACACTAAAAACTGAGTCCTGTTATCTGATGTTTCTTGTCTTATTAAGAACACAACCCTTTAAATCACTCTCCACAGTTTGAAGCTTCTTAAATTATTTTCATAAGATCCTCATTTGACGGCCTTTTAAGGTTTCTTAGATATGTTTGAGTTGCTAGCACACTCTTTTTAGGCTGGTTTATGTACAGCATCATAAGCAGCTATGAAAAAACGACAGTAAATGCAATACAAAATGAAATACAGTTTGCAGGAACAAGAGAAATGATAAGATACAGCTTAAGTGGCTGAGCCCTCCTATAAAATGCGGCACAAACTGCAGAGCGGAAAGAGGAACATCTCTCTCGTTCTCTCCCTCTCTCTCTAAGGCTCATTACTCCCCTCATAGCATGCCAAGTGCTGACCTAGCAACATCCCCAGCCCCCTATCCTCCTCTTGCCCTTCAATCCCTCCCCTGGCAGGTGAGGGAGTCGACATGCCATCAGGCACACCCACCATCAGTCGATTTGGTCAGTGACACCCATGGAGAAATGCAGGATGGTAGTGCTTCAAGAGCTCTTAAAGTGAACACTGGCTACTTTAATGGATGAATACACTATTTAACTTAATTCATGGTCTGTTCCAGCCTTACAGGGAGGATTTGACCTCTCTTAGGTTAAATAATGGTCCCAGTGTAGTTGGGGGGCAAGGAGGAGATAAATGCACTGTGACATTCAGCCCACTCCAGCATCCCCCAATGTGTGATTTGAGAGCAGTCTATTAGGCGTACGCTTTGCTTAAACATGGGAAGAGTTATGAGATGGGGCAGCAATGACTAGAGGCTGCACATAAGGCAGCATTTGAAGAGATAAATGGGTAGGAGCAGACCATGATAGCCATTCATCAAAAAAAATCTGAAAAAGGATGAGTGAATCCATTGAACAAGTGGTTATGGCAATATTTAAGAGGGCATCTTGTGGTGTTTATTTAGTTATTTGGATGATTGGTGGGGCTAAAACAAGATGAAGACTAACTGTTTTATAAGACTGCAAAATACCCTGAAATATTGGAAAACAATCAACAGATAGATACTGGCATTTACTTTAAGGAGGCTCTGGATTGCATGCCAGTGACTGCATTACTGGTCAGATTTTCAGCGAATCCAAATTACCATGAACGTATTCTAAGTCAGTACTAACTCTTGACCACTCCCACAACTTTTTAGTACACATCCGACTGAAGTTGGATTTGCATTGAACCACAATCACAGGATGAAAGGGTCAGCTGTTGGACAGCACTTCAGCTTGGATTTCTTGGTCCTTAGTGACATGAAATGTGCAATTGCTTTTTGAATGCCACTGCTATGGAATGACCAGCAATAATTTGACAAATCGACTGAAAATGTGAATAATTTTCAGAGCTTTAAAAAAGCGCAAGGTCCCTGCCAAAGTAGCTGACCATTAATATACAATTGGCGACTTTATTACTGCATTTCCTCAAACGTTGATCAAGGCATTTATTTACCTCAGCAAAGGAAAGTTAAAGAGGCCATAGTCCAGAAGTGGGTGTGTATCTGCATCATTACCTCGTCTTTGAAGCCCTAAAAGTCCATAACAATCAGTTCAGCCACTGCTGAGAGCGCAGGGTTTCATTGTTTTCCTGAGCTCTACAAAGCGGCAAGGCACTTCCGTTGACTAATTACATCACTGGCGAATCTCACCACTCCTGTAAACAGCAGCGCCTCCTAGTCCGGGCACATCTGGTGACGTACTTTTAACCGTAGAAGAAGAACTACTCTTGTTGTAGCTGCTGAGCGTATCGGTTGAGAACATGTCGAAAAAAGGTTCAGTGAGTGTTTGCTCTGTTCTGGGTTGTGATAAACAATGGTAAACAATACCAGACGCTCCACAAGCTCCCCACCAATGAGCTCAGTGAATATCTTTCATATTTGATGGAAATATCCCTGCTACACTTCCCAAATACCTCCATGTAATTGGCAACCACATTATAGAGGATTGTTACATAAACTTCGGGGAATATAAAGCAGGACACACCACCAAACGTACCCTAAAGGAAGGAGCAGTGCCAACAATATGTATATTACAATATAGACAAACCGTAAAAATGTCTTTATGTGCTTGTTCTGTTTAGCATTAGCGATAGTCGACTACAGGCTAAGCTACACACGTTCGCTCGTGTTTCATTTGCATGTATGTGTGTTTATCATCTCAGTAACCACAACGTTATCCAAGCTACAGGCGTCCTGCAGCAGTCTTTGCGATGGAGGTGGCTCACTTGTCACAGTGTCTTCTGGCTCTGTTTCAGACTCCGGATCAAATGCGTAAGGGATTACGGCGAGGGGTCGTGACAACGGCATTACTCAATGTTTTGATAATTGCTAGGGGTGCATCCGCCTTTCCAGAGGGGGAGCTGCGGGTCTGAGAGCTGACGTTCCAATTACGTTACTTCCAGGTAACTGGCCAATCACAAGACAGTGGGAAAGCTCTCGTTGGCTGGCCAATCACAAGACAGTTTGTGTTCTGCGGGTGTGCGTCAGCAATGAGACATTTACATCCGCTCGTTTGCAGGGACTAGTAGGTTTTAGACCATAAAAATTACTTAATGTAAAGTACACCACCATATCTCACATATAAGTGAGATGGGACCATGCTATGGCCTTTTTAAAGGCATTTATTTGAGGCATTAAAAAAAAAGCCTTTATACTTGAAAACCACAGGGAATTAGAAATAATTTGACCTATTTTTAAACCAAAGTCTTGTATCTCCCCTGCTTTAGGTTGAACAACCCTTACACACAGTCAATGCAGAGGCTGTAGTGGATACAGTGAACTAGACTACAGTCTGAAGACATGTATTAGGTATAGGTCACTTAAGATATTCACGTAAGACAGAGGAGTCAAACTCTGGCCCACAGGGCCATAACGAATGACCGCTGGAGTTGGCCCGCCGGTATTATATGGCGCTTGTTTCGCAACGCTGTCAATATCAAGCCAACTTAATTGCTTAATTGATCTTAAAAAAAGTTGCCTTATAATAAACCTATGTTGCTTTAAATAGTGCATCGACTATAAACTACATTTTCACAATGCATGGCAATTATGTTATTATCTGCAAAATGACGGCATCCCACTAATAGATTGCAGTGTTTACATTAGTGTTTAATTACTACTACAAGTGAGATTAAGCAGATATATCATAGATCATTTGTGGAAATATCCACAAATGATCCTTAAATGTTCATGAGGTAAAAGATAAAAAAAACTGTTTCATGAAAAATGGAAAGGTGAAATATGTTTGTGCTTTAAGAAAAAAAAACTGTATTTCTTTTGTGGTATGAGGCAGTGTCGGTAATCAAAGAGTACAATCCACCTTTACACCACATAACATTTTTAAATTTTTGGGTCATTTATTATATGTGTTTTCTGTGTCCAAGGAGGACACAAAAACACCTATTACAAATTTTCTACCATTTTGTCCACAGCAACTAGCGGTTGTTTGATGTATTTTTGGTTGGTGTAGTGGTAAGCGCTCTTGCCTTTGCAGCAAGAAGACCCAGGTTTTTGCATGGAGTTTCCACGTTTTTTTAGTGTGTGCATAGGTTTTCTCCGGGTTCTCCGGCTTCCTCCCACAATCCAAAAACATGCAATATGGGGATTAGGTAAATTGAACACTCTAAATTGACCATCGGTGTGAACGTGAATGTGAGAGTGATTGGTTGTTTGTCTATATGTGGCCCTGCGATGGACTGGCGAACTGTCCAGGGTGTGACCCTGCCTATCGCCCCAATGTCAGCTGAGATTGGCACATCACCCCCTGCGACCATCTTGTGGAGGATAAATTGGATGAAAATGGATAGATGGATGTGTAAGCATTCTCCAGAGTAGGATGGAGAAGATGTCGGGTCACTGCTGGTGTGGAACAATGTCTATCTCAACATGTGAAAAACACCCAAGGGCATTGTAAGGGTCAGATATATTCAGTCAGATTCTGCGATACATTACTCAATCTTGGTTGGTCAAGTATTTTGTACCAACACGACAATGTAAATAAACTGACTCACGTGACACCTAAAGTGCTCGAGTTATTTGCAACATCTTTCAGATAAGCTGCTATAAAAAGCCTAAATTATCAAAACCAACTCTGTTCTTTATGAATGTAATCACTAAGGCTTAACCCTGGCTCAGTAAATGACAGAATAAGCCATAGCACCTGATAGTGCTATGACTTCAAGGACACCAACATCTTTTCTGCTAACATGTACATGCTGAAACAGACAGTGACAGAATACATGTCATGGAAGGTAAATGTCTTTCCTTGATCTTGGAACTTACAATTGCATATCTGTAAAATAAGCTTCAAGCTTCAGTGCAACAATTTGCCCAATTTAAAGATGCTCTTGCCATCATGGGATGCCATTTATTGATGCTTATTTTATGATTTCCAAGGAAATTACATGTTATGTATTATCACTTCTTTGCGCTAAATGCACATCCATTTTTCCAAAGTTGATTATTGATGTTTTTCAATATTTACAGTGTCTTTTGTGCTTCTTTTATAGAAAATATTGGCCTGACTTATCTGATTTTTGTTTGGCTAATCAGTGGGACAACAAATTAAACTTAAATCTCTTGGAACCATTTTCTCAACCAAGATAATTACTGGCCTTTTATGTCACAAACTGTCATGATCACAAGACCTTTGAAATGAAAAAACAGGAGCAATTAAGTAGCCAACCAATGGCTGTCGCATTATGCTATTTTTGCTTTACCACTTAGTCATCTCTACAATGTGTTCATCTTCCAGGAGGTCAAGATGACGCTGGTCTTTAGACACAGGTTAGCATGGAGATGCGAGTAAGGATCAGGCCAAATTTGGCCATGCTGTCTTTCTCCATCTTTCTCCCTGTGGACATCCTAACATCCGCCCCCATCTGCATACTCCCAGAGTGACAAAACCAGTTAGCTGGGCAATAAATCAAACCTTGGCTTCCCAATTTAGTTTCCTAATGTAATTAATAAGTGTTAAAAGCATTTAACTGGCCATAATTTGTGGATGCCACTTTGAAGTGACTATTTAAGGAAAACTTTGAGAGTGTGTGTAAAAGAAAAATACTATGTTCATTGGTGCTGATGTCTCTGCAAGAGGTTACATGCAATAGCATGCAATGCCAGCAAAACCCCAGCAGTTATCTGTAAAACGTCCTGAAGAAACCCAAATAGTAAATGCATCAAGATGTATCATGATTTGTCAAATCAATGTTGGTGAACAGATTTTCTGATATTGCATTTGAACTTCAGTCAAATTATGTGCTTCATGATGTCGCACATAATTTGTATTTGATTATATTTGATTTAATTGTAAGATTCCCACATAGATACAGATGGACATATTGGTTAATAAATGAAAAAGCATGTAAATATTTCTGTTTTTACAAGACAATCCATAATCTGTCACAGATTATATTTGACAGTACACATCATGATCCTAATATATTTTTTAATCTCTTAAATCTAACACTGCTTTGAATAAATAACTTTTAACACATCCTCATACAGCACTCCAGTCTATCAAAAAGGCCAACTCTCTCAGAAAGGATCTATCAATTAAATCTCTATTACTTGGGACCAAATCCACACAGTCCCATACAGACTTACCTAATCCTGTTCTTCTCTCTGCAGCAAACCACATAGAGGATAGTGCAGAAAGAAGAGAAAAGAGCGAAGGCGAGAGCAAGAAAGTAGATGGGTGATTGCCAAAGAGCAGAGCTTGTCATGAGTGGATTTATGGCTTGGGAGACAGCGGCGGGAGGCAGGCGAATTGATGGGTGACACATAATCAGCCTCCTTATCGCAGCCCTGCAAAACTGGATTGCATCCAGAGGCTTGTGATCCGTACGGATTTGGCTAATGTCTCCCACTCCTCGAAGAGCTGAGTCCCGACAGCTCTCCGTTATCAGGGCCTGGCCTGGGCTTCCTTTCCTCTGACTGCGTTCCCCCCCACCCCTCCATGCACTGGCTACACTAGTCTGTCTGTATCTTGACACCGTGTCAGGTTAGGAAGCAAAGCAAAGGTTTGTTGACCAGGTCTGTCCATCCACTTCTCTTCCTGCTTCATTCTCACTCAAGTACTATTTTAGAATCTCTGTCTTCTTTCCCTCTCAGAATTGCTCCCTTAAATGCAACACCAAGGTTTCCACAAAACAAATCTCCACGTCCTCCTCAAAATCAGCACCAATTGTTGACACAAATGTTGTCAGGAACAGAACCAGACGTCCGTGTCACTGCTGTTGAAAACAACTAAATGAGACTCTGTAAACTGTTCTTGTTTGCATTTTGTTACCCAACATGCCAGTTTCTGTGAGGGATGTTTATTATTTCGTGACTGAAGTTACAAAAGCAACAGCACAAGGAAGAAGTGAATCACAGCTTCTGGAGTGGTTGGGTTCAAAGTTTTACAAAGTGGTTTTTGGGGTGAAACAGAGCTATGCCATGACATAATGCTCTGGTTCGCTCTCAAGTGCTGCACAGCTCTTAGAAATTTCTCATGAAGTGGATAGCAAAACGCTTTTATTTGTTGCAATTTATCACTGGAAGATCAGATCCCTGAGTCTCCAAGAAGATACAGAACTGTGCAAATGTCTTAGGGAATCATTAGATTAGATTATAGCAATGCTATAATGATCATACAGTATAATTATTTCTCATTCACGTTACTGGAATGCATCCAGAAAAATTGGTTATTTTTGAAATAACATTTTCAGGAAAAACAAAGCTTCTACAGGTTAAAGTGTCAGGTATTTAGTGTGACCTACCATTATACTTAAACAGTAGCACAACCCTGGCTTTCTTAAACCTGGAGAGGAACCCTAATTAATAGCATTGGCAAAACCTGCTTTTGTCCCATTTCATGTCACAAACATTTGCTGCGAAAATGCAAAACATTCTTCTCAAAACATTATATATGCATGTTGTATGAGTTATAGTCTGTGACAGCTGGCTAATATATAAGACCAACTTTCAGTCACATCACTCAAATCCAATAACTGGTGGGTGTCCAGAGACATTTGCACAGTACTGAACATACAAATTTGTGTCTTCAAAAGCAGTGCTTTCTCAGCATCACATTTTCCTAATCATCCTCAGCTCATCCTACCAGAAAAATCAAACCAAGGACTGGCCAGAGTAATGGACATAAAGTTCAGCTGAAATGGTTTCTCAAATGTGTTGCTGGCTGAAAAAGACCCAAGCTGCATCTGCATCAATAACTACCTAAATAACTGACAACCCAATGCATTTTGACCATGTTGAGTCTACATTGCTTGTGTGCTTGACAATGGCGATTTTGGTCTGGAAATTCTGGTGGGGCCATGCAGGAAAACCTTATGATGCAATCCAGAAATACCACATATTACTCTCATACGCTCACAACAAAAACCCCATATAATACAAAGCCACCACACAACACATATCGACAGTTACGCATTACGTAAATTCTACTATAATTCAAACAATATGTAAACTACATTATCAATTCCAATTTAGAATAAAAATAAATTAGAATGACGCTCTGTGGTCCTTCATGTGCGCAAAACAGTGCCGCCTTTGCTTCCAATCAGCCAATGGGAAGCGCTCTAGCGCTCAGTCACCTGCCCCACTCACTGATGGGGCATGGCCCATAATGAAAAGACACCGCTAGTGCTAGATCTGAATGAAAACAGACTGTCATAAATAAACACAGCCAGAAACACACCAGGCTTAAACTGTAAAAGGCAAGGCCACTAGCACAAAGCCTAAGTCGCTTGTAATAAACAACAAACACCTTTTTGGGGTCATATAAAAATGGCTGGCAAACCAAGAATTTAATTTCCAGCAACATCAATATGTTGTCAGTATTAAAAGCTTAAAATAACTACAGATTTTGACAAGGCGCTGTTTACCTTGACTTAAAAATATTTCTTTCTTCGGTCTTGCAACCGACACACTGACTTTGCCAAAACACCACTTCTGTTTTTATGAAAAGACATTGCTCCTACATGCAAGAGAGAGGCATTTGATGTAATTGGAGACAGAACCAATTTGAAAAGCCAAACCTGAATTGGAACTAAAAATTGTCCTAAATGACTCCAAAGAATCCATTACTCTCTGGAACCGCTCAGCTGAACAGCCAATGTTTAGGGACATTTTGCTGACATAGCTCATCACCGTTTTAACTTTTGTACAAAGTGAGAAAATTACAACATAAACTGACACAGCTCTGTGACATTTTTTCGTGTTTTCTCTCCTGGCAAGCAGAATGCAGACACAGCAACGAGTTAAATTGCTCTGCTTCAGAGCTAACATGAAGCCGTTCTCCAGGCTGCTAGATTAAAAACATTTCCAGTGTTGCCTCACTGGTCTCAGGAAAGACAACATGCCAGATCAGGCTAGTTAACACACAACAATGCTCATTTTAATGACAATGATCACATAATCTATTGACTAAACCAAGAAACAACACAACAAAACCTGTTTAACACCACATACCAACTTTAATTTTAAATCTACCATTAATGCCTTTATGTACAAACAATCCTAGGATTTGTATCACATCCACTGACATATACACAGTAAATAGCAGAGACAGGGCATCAGCACGTATTATAGACCAATAATTGTATTGTCATCTACGTTTACTCTCTTTACACTTCGCTGTGTGACAATATTAAAAAATAGTCAGGCCTTTTATGACTGCATGTACGATTAAATAGCTTTTCTTGTGTGCCTCTAACAAACACACATCTTTCTTCACACATGTTCTGTTGTCAAGCATCTTATAGTTCTTGTCACCGACTGAAGGACAGTGCCATGTTCACAATGCAAATCTTTGACCGTGATCAAGAGAATGAATAAAAGGTAATAATACAGACTGTAGTTGCCTTTCTGAATGTCACAAAACACATCCAGCCAATGCTGACATAATACATTAAGCTTATTACACAGGAAATATTACATTTACATATAAATTGAGCGAAGTCACAACTCAGTTTGCTGTTCCTGAAGATTATTCAGTCTTATCAAGAAAGTTGTTGGTGATTAAATACAAACACACGGCTGACATTGAATTAAAACAGGGACAAAAGCATTATTTTTTGGAGATCATCAACAGTAGTGCTAACAAAGTCAGTCGAAGGCAAGTAAAGTTCCTATGCTGCATAAGACTTTGGCAGCATCAGGCACATGTTCCATTCACCTGTACTTGTCTATTCACATTAAAGGCGTCATAGACCAGAAGCTCCAATTAACGCTGCGTTTGTGTGTGTATCTGCGTCATTACCTCGTTTATGAAACCCTAAAGTTTCAGAACAAACAGTTCAGCCACTGCTGAGAAAATAGGGTTTTATTGTTTTCCTGGGCTCTGCGAAGCGGATCGGCACTTCCTTAATTTGATGTCCTCATCAGAAATCCTCACCACTTCTCTGACCACCGTAGCGCTTCCTGGTGCGGCACTAGTCCGGGAACATCCGGTTGCGTACATTCAACCGCAGAAGAAGAACTACTCTCGTTGTAGCTGCTGAGCATCCACCGTGCCAGAGGGGGAGCTGTGTATCTGAGAGCTGGCCTACCAATTACGTCACTTCCAGGTACCTGGCCAATCACAGGACAGTGGGAAAGCCCTCGTTGGCTGGCCAATCACAACGCAGTCCACGTTCTGGGGGTGTGATTTTGGTCTGAAACAGCGCGGCTGACCAGAGCGTCAGTGAGGAGATATTTAGATCGGCTCGTTTGCAGCGACTAGGAGGTTTTTAACCATGAAACCAAGTTAATATATGCAAGTAGACCTCCATAACTAACATATATATGCGATACAAGCATTCGATGTCACCTTTAAAAAAAAAAAAATACACACAACAAGCAGTGAAATTCTCAGTCTGACAAACTATCAAAAACAAAAAGTAAAAATTCAGGGGATCACAAAAGTTACAAGATTAGATTGATTGGCAAAACAAACAGCTGATTAGAAGCACTCAGGACTTAAGTGTAAAATAATAATTAACTTTATTTGAAAAACACTTGTTACTTGTGTAACAGACCAATCAAGCCTAATCAAATATTACAAAGCACCTTGGCAAGGAAGGAACACAATGAACCAGCATTAGGCAACAGTGGAGAGGGAAAAAACTCCCTTTTAACTCGGAACTCGGCATGGCTGGGGTGAGAGTTGGTGGGTGTTAACAAGGAAAGGCGAGAGATGCTCAAATAATGTTGGCATCAGTTTGTTTGTAGTACCATGATAACAAAATCCAGGATGCATAGTAAAAACAAAGTAAAATCTTACTACGTTTGAATGCAGAAATATGAGGTATTTTGTCCTAGACTCATTTCTCCTCATGTAATCTCGCAGTACCCAAGGTCAAGCAGCCACAGCTCATAACAGACAATCATTTAAGGTTTTTATTCACTCTTCTGGACCACCGCCTATGTCTTTTATTCAAAGACTTATGATGATGACTACATCCTGGCTTGGATACACCTTAGCCCTGCAGTTATCAATAACTTAAAGAGATTCCCCTATACAAACAGTGACTTATGCGTGAGGAGACATTATGAGGTCTGGGCTATTGGATCCTTTTTAATGACTCTGAAAAGTGGCCATTTTGCTATCTCTCAGTCATTCTCCACATCCTCCTCCTCCTGTAGGGCTGCAATTTTCCCAAGATGCAACAGCAGGATGACAAATGGTTGCTTAAAATGCAGTTTAAGAGGATTACTGTCCATGCTGTGTTGCGTGTGTGTGTGTGTGTGTGTGTGTGTGTGTGTGTGTGTGTGAGAGAATATATGAGAGCGTGAGTGAGAGAAAAGAGAGGGCAAATAACATCAGCCACAACTACTGATTTATTGTTTGTGGAACTACATGAGGAAAACATTTACTTTGGTGAGCTAGCTCAAGGAAGAGAGAAAATTATGATTTACTTCATCACTTAGAAGTGATGAGGCCCTCTCTAGGCTAGCTATAAATACTTGTGGCAGAAAAAGGACCAAAATGTCCATAAAAATGTATAAATTTAGTGCGCTTCATCATCACTAGAAGTCATCACTGATTGGAGGGTTGGCAGTTCAACCACCAGCTCCTGCAGCCTATATGTTTAAGTGTTCTTGGGCAGGATACTGTGCTATAAACTGCCCCGATGGCTGTCACCATGTGAATGAGAGACAGAGAAGTGCTGAAGATAAAAGTACTGTATGAATAAATACATTTGACTCTGCATACAGGTTACTAGGATTGTAGTTTAGAACTCAGTATAATTCTTGCCAATGTTATTTCTCTTATAAATAACATGGATATATGCCAAGGGAAAAGTAAAAAGTACGCTCTTTCAGAGTAGGTGGATGTTGGTTTTTCTTGAACGACTACTCCACAACAATATTTATCATTATACAGCGCTATTGCATATTGATTACTTTGAGTGGTGAGGCTATGTGATACCCCCTTGTCTCAGTCATCAACCAGAGATTCACTATCTGTTCCAGATCAAAAGAGAAAAAGCATTACACAAAGAGCATGTGTATAAGCCTTTCTGTCATAACACAGAGCTCAGTATCGACTATAATTATGGACAAATTCTACCACTTTACAAAGAACAACATGAACAAAAGCGTACACAAAAAAGGAAAGAAAAACCCAGCCCTTCACATGTACCCCACACATCGTTAATGTATTTGTAAATGTTTGGTCTTGGTCGTGGGAACCGCTTGCATGTATGATAAATAACACATCTGACCAGTCATTAGAGAGCAGTTGAGCTGTTCCTGTGGTTTGCTTGGCAAGTATGCTCTGAGGTCTGGAAGCCACCGTGGTGTAAGTGGTCAGCAGGTCAGATATTTGGCAGCCTATAGCTTGACAGTTCGACTGCCTGCAGACTTAAAGAGTGTTCCTTAAATAAGAAACTCTTTTACAAGAAAGCCTTAAAAATGTAGGAAACGAGCAGGACAATTTTTTTTTAACTGGCATGATTCATTGCAGACCACAACTGTTAACTTTACTACCCACTTTGTTTTCTTACTACATTTCAAGCTGTAATATATACAATCTGAATATATATTTGAATATCACACACACATTTATAATAGGAATAGACAAGGTGATCTTATATCTGATTATTTTATATTATTATTATTATCATCATCATCATATATGCAGGGGCATACAACAGTATATTATACACTTAAATACACGTAAAATGTAATTTTGCTCCAAAATAACTGAAACTATGCTCCCCCAATTGAAAAAAATTGAGGATTTGTCTTTAAATAAATGAATGGAAATAAGGAATGCAAGACCACATTTGGTGGGGGACATCATCACTCAAGTTGAACATACCAACTCTGCACAAACACAAAGACAAGCACATTATTAGGACAGAACAATCACAACATCAAATAAATCACAATGCTTAAAACTATACTGCCACGTTTCAGGACACTCGCTGATAGAAAAACATGTCCAACAATAATGGATTGAGGAGAAAAGAGGAGGGAGCACGGAAAACATCCTTTGTGACACTGCCGCTTACTCCGGTGAACACACATTGAAGTTCCCCCCTCCCTCCCTGATCTATGGGCTGTCAGGGTAGATATTTTCTGATATACTTTATCCCATTTCTGCTGCACCAGGATGAACTATTGCTGACACTTCCTGAAAGGGGGGGTTCAAACAAAACACACAACACTGCTTTTAATAGCAAATAAATTAAACTGATAATTCGGTGAGGAGACTGCTGTATGAGGAGAATATGAGTTGGAGGGGAATGACAAAAAGGACATATTTTGGATTCAGAGATAAACTGGTCATTAACTTATGGACCTCTGCTTTGGTCATGCCAAATTATATTGTGCATCTCTCCCCTTGTCAGTTTCTCCATTTCTGTGAAAACGCAATAAAATAAGGGTAAAGAAAATATTCCAAGATATCAATTCTTGACTGAGAGAAAGACCATCAATTCTTCTCAAATACGGAGATAAATACAGACCTCCGTTATGTTCAGTAGTACATGCTTTGTAAAAATAAAAAATAAATAAATAACAGTCAGTTTTAGCCTTGTGTTGATTTGTGGTTTTTGGCAGCTTGACAGTCATTAAACAGTGGCCTCACAACAGTGGTCAAAGGCAACATTATCCTCCTGGTGTAACATGTTTATTTAAACAAAGTACTAAATATTGAGGAAACCAACACTGCTTGCAAATCTGCTACAGCGCTTATGATGAAGCCTCCTACATCATAAACAAAATAAGGTTCCAACAGTCCATTATGTGTCCTTGCAAGCTCAATTGGGAGCTTAAGATGATGAAAAACAAGACAACTGACCACCCTAAGTAAATTGGTGAAAAAGATTAACTGGGATGCCTGTGCTCTTTGCCCAGAAACTACTGTGGAAATTCCCATAACAAGTGCATTCATGCCTCAAATGCCCCAGTGAAGCCAGTCAGGTCCAAGTTGTGGGTAACTGAGTGTGAAATGGCACTGCTGAAAAGAAGCATCTGCACTAACCAAACCTTTAGCTCTTTGGAGTAAGTAGCTGCTATCCTACACCTGTAGTAAAATAAATGCATATGTATGTTTAACTACTATTTTATTACAGCAATATATTTAAACACACAATTTCATCATAACTAGATCTTACAGTTATCAAAATCTAGAATGAAAAAGGTGTTGTAGCTCTAAAGCAATCCATTGTTTCACCTATAGTCTCTTTGTGGGGTGCATAAGTAAACTGAAGGGGTCTTTTAGAATCACGACAGCTCAACAAACATTAACATTTTCATTCTCCTCTCATAACTAACAGCCCCAGGGAGACCCAACCATGCGTATTCTATTAACAAAAGGCACGCCCAGTGCTCCAAAGTCTCAGTCTCGATTCATACACAGCCACAAATCCCTTGGCAAAAGCTGTTTGTGTTCACTAGAGCCTGCAAGAGGGACAGAAAGAGAAAAAAAAACAACACACAGACACAGAAGGAGAGGAGAGAAAGAAGTGTAAGAAAAGCTAAAGAACAAAACCTCCTCAAATATGGGGCTTATCGCAGCAGATTCACCATTAGGTGTTGAACTGTTGCTCCATCATTAGTCTGTAGATCCAAAGTCACACAAACAAACACACAGACATCTTTTAGCCATTCAGCTTACCTGCCTGTCCCGGGGCTTTCAACACAATTACGCCTATGAGATCTGAAAGGACTATTAACTGTTTAAAATTACATTACAATAAGGTAATCAAAAACCAAAACAGACTAAGTTCTTACAAGATGGACTTCACAGCATGCTCATATTAACTTTTAATGCAACGCAGAAACTTCAATCAATAAAATCTTGTTTACATTTTGGATGAACCATCACTAAAAGGGAACCCATAGTCTATGTTTTTGAAATTTAACACATGCACGGACAGGTTTTCAACATCCGCAAAGTGGCAATGATCATCAAATCAGTAAAAAAGCTAAAAGTGTATACAACATGCACTAAATGTCATCGAATCCAATAGGTGAAAACTAGTTTCTTTCTTTGAAAGTTTCTGCACGTTAAAAAACGTTGACTCCAGGGATGATTTTCTTTTCTGATAGAAACTGAATGCATAGTTAATTTCACAGTAGGTACAAGTAGAGCCACAAAGAATTGCTGAAGGCAGGAGTTGTTTGCCCAGCAGGTCAGCAACACATCACTGACATTTACCTCTATTCATTTGCACAGGGTCTTGGAGCCTGCTGTGAGCTACACAGGTCAGAACAGTAAAATGGTCTCTATGGTGGGCAAAGTTGAACCAATTGCACTTGTGCTGCCTTCTCTCATGGTTTTTCAATGATGGTGGGTGTTTCACTACACCATATTTGGATATTGCCCTCTATATTTTAGACCATTAATATAAGGTCTTTTAGATGTAGCCTTACTAAATTGGCATGATTTGATCATTAGGATCCCTAAGTGCACAAACCAGTTTCTAGGTTACAGGAATAAACACAGTGCGACGGGCTGGAAAAGACGAACATATGTGTAATGCATTCACAATCAGATGGCTAAAAAAAAGAAATTGGTCCACATTTCAGTTAGTTACAGAATCAGTCAAACAAGTTTAGTGAGTTCAACTTTCCTTGGACTCAAGAGGACTGCTCTCTCTGATTGTAATAGGTGTTTATCATGTACTGGTGTCCACAGTGGAGCCACTGCAGGGTGCAGATAGCTCGCTGCTGTTTTCTCATCTATGATTAAAGACGGTGAGAGTTACCCAAACTTTATCTTGCTCTCTCTACAGCAAATAAAAATGAAAGCAATTAATTGTATGTTTACATTTCTGTTTTTAGACTTTTCAAAATGTATAAATTCATCCCATCATTATTGTGGTCTTTGAAAGTTGAAAAATGTGTTTTTTTAAGGACCCCATGTGTTGTTTTCACTTAAACAAACATGTAAAATAAAAGCTTTAACTACCAGATGATTGCCTATGCCTTTTAACAGATTGTGTCTTTGTAATGCTTTGTGACAGCAGCAAAGAGTGGATATATATATGTTCATATTGCCCACTCTTTTTCTTCTTCTGCCTAATTTCACATTTCACATTCACAACTTCTACTAATATGTTGGGGTTACAGTAATCTAATGGCTTTTTTCAACCCAACACTGAGAAGGAACCAAGCTGGTAACAGGTAGAGGAAATACAGCCGCATGTTTGAACTGTATATAACTCCAGGAATAGTTGTGACTTAAGACTAGGAAAGACAACACTGCCCCCCAGGTGTAGAAAATGCAATAACCGGCCTGAACAGCAAAGTGAGGGTGAGAAAGAGATGCCATTTCAGCAAGCAAACATTCTCATACCTGAAGACATACGCACACTTCTGAATATTTACTTAACACTGGTTTAAATAATTGTCTTCTTTACCTGACTTGAGCTAATATTTGAACATTATCAAATCTTTGACTCTGACAAAAGCCAAAGAAAAGTAAAAGAACACAGATTGAGAAATTAATTTATAAGTAGACACCAAAAATCTATTTAGTAGTGTGTAAATGACCTCGATTTGTGGGAAAGAATTATGTTTTCTGGATGTGTCTTTACCGTTAAGGAACCCAGTGCCTTAAATTAATTTAGTAAATCTTAACAGAATATCATCATTGCTTCAAATGAGAGCTATTACCATTACCACCAAACCAGTGAGTGAGCCCATCAACAGCTTGTGAATCATCTTTCTCCTTTATTCTCTACATTTCATATGCTGCTCAACTCATTGCACCTTACTGTAGCTAATCTGGCTCTAAGCGGCGTGGGTGGCAGCGGGCAAGGGCACAAAGGGGCTGCTGGGTAAAAAATAAATAAATAAACTGTAGGGAGACAGCAGTGATTGACGGCTATAATTAGCCTGCTGAAGTTGGGTAGACGGAACAAGGCCGAGGGGAGGAGCCAGGGTGTTTACAAAGTATCCAGTACACTAGGATGCATATAAACTTACACTGTTTTATACAACATAATGTATAGAAAAAAACAGACTTGGAGGTTTAGCCATTATTATTCTGGGGAAATAAGGTACTTTTAAGTTTAAAAAGTTATTATTATAACTTTATTTTTTAATGAAATTTTAACAATGATAATTAACTCAAAAGCAGGCACACCGAACAGCTAATGCACTGTACACCTAAAGACAATCTTATTACAGTATTAGTACAATATGAACAGGGGGAAACAGATGAGCAATTATAAGCAACCCAGTCCAGGCCTTGAAGCAACACAACTTCTGATCACATTAATGTAAGTTTTGTACTCCATCGTCTCACTCCTCTTGGCTCTTTTTATGTGGAATATGATGTCAGTGTCTGCCTTAACCATAAAGGCAGAACAAGGGAAAGAGGGGAGCAACCCACTGCCAAATGGTCCAGAGAAATGAAGATTCCATCAGGCTGACAGACCCCTCACTGGCTTTCTGAAAAGGTGTCATTTGGTTTAATTTGATTGGGGTTTTTGTTTGCTTTTTTCTCTCTCCGGTGACCAATAATATGCCTTTCACTTGGCCCACCTGCGGATCTTTTTCTGCCCCTCAGCAAATAGGCTTATGGGTACCTACATGCAGATGCATTTGGACCATTTATTTGGATGCATTGTATATATAATGTTTTCAAAACTATCATAATCATTTGGAGCATTTTCATTACTGATACCAATGTGACCCACTTTGTTTTATTTCTGTGTGTGTACCTGTATCTACCAAGTATACATTCCTACCCCACAGGTTTGTGATGTCGCAATCATCAACACTGCGAATGCCATCAGTAGGGAGGTTTACAGTCAAGTACAGCCATGAACTAGTGTTAGCTATTATCATTTCCTGATGGGTCATTAGTTTCAGCATAGTCACCTTATATAACAACTTACTATGAATATGGCAATGGCAGATCCAGGACTGGAAGCACTTAAAGACTATGTTTAAATAACTTTGTACATGTCAGATGTAATCTCATCATCATAAACATAATGCAAGTAATGCCTTTGTCAAAATCATGCTGAATAGCAAACAGAAATGAAAGCAAAAAGATTTGGGATCATACAGCCCAACATAAAATTATTATCATCACACTGATACAAGTAGACAAGTAAAGCTCTGTGTCTGACATTTGTTGTGCATGGTAATGCATAATAGGATCACTGCCCGACTCTACTGGAGTAAAACATTTCAAACAGTGTGTAAGTGCTAACTCTAGTGAGCGTTTGCTGGTACACTCAGAACCACAGCATTTTTCTAATCTGTTTTCATTTAATAATGACCTGTTTCTTTCCATGGCAGATAAAACAGCCTTGCAATTTGCCAGCACAGTCACATATCAACCTACTTCACTCACATTTCTTAAGCTGCACTGCGATCTCAAAAAGACAAACTTTGCTTTCCTGGTGCTCTAAAACCCTGACAGTTTAGCCTGGTGTGTCTTGCCCAAGGCTAAAAAACGGGTGTGTTATTTCTCTTCCTCTCAAAATGTTCACAAATAAGTGAAGCTATTTGCTGTCAAGAAGACATGCCATACACTAAAGATATGTGGAACACCTTCAGTGGCTGCACAGTTTTGGAAACAAGAGATACCTTTGGGGGCTTTCACATCGACAATTCAGCCTTGCTGTAGGTACAGTCCCCATCAAAATTGTATGTATGTATTTTTTTAACACAGCAGCTAATCAGTGAACTGTACCAGACAGTTGCATGGGATGTACAAGTACACAATCCATAATGATTGAAGAACAGGTCATGCTATGTATGTATGTATATATATATATATATATATATATATATATATATATATATATATATATACATACATATATATATACATACATATATATACATACATATATATATATACATATACATATATATATATATATACATATATATATATATATACATACATATTTATATATACATATACATATATATATATATATACATATATATATATATATATTACACATATATATATATATTACATTATGAAACAAATATGTATGTCATAACTATAGATATGCACAGACACAATTAAAATTTGTGATCACACATAAGTACACAATTTACCACAATGAAGTTCCTGCCTGATTCTTGAGAAATTGACAGTCAGTCCCAATAGGACTTAAATTAAAAACAAATATAGAATGTATATATGTGTACCTTGTCTTTTATATGAGTAATCACTTTCTTTTTCTTCCTTTTTCAAACCTGCCTCCACTACTGTATGTGGGAACAGTTTTTCTGCCTCTGTCAAAATGCCTTCACCCTCACAGATAAAGTCTCCTATCTCCCCTTTTTTCTGCCATAAAGAGAGAAAATAAGTTCAATATTGTGCAGCTCTAAACCAACTGTTTACCAGCAGGTTTTAATGCAGCAAGCCCTTAATTGCATTCATTATCTAAAGCTCCAGGTCTGGGCCAAGGTTGCAGAGGGAGAGATGAGGGATTTCAGTTATCTTTTGTTTATTCAAAAATATATATAAAAAAGTGCCAGGATTGTAGATAATAAGTAATGAGAACATATTGAGAAAATAAATAATGAAAAGAAGGCAAGGATTTCCTCTGCTCCTTTATCATCCCCATTTTCATACTGAAAGAAGTACAAGGATGTGTCGGCCATCATGGCTTAACGCATATTGAAAGTCTGGAGGAAAATGGAAGTTTCTTTGTGTAAGGGGCCACATAATGGAGTCCACCCCCAGCTTCCAAGGTAAAGAGGAAAACTGGCATATAATTGAAAACAGTGCAAGTATGAATGTATAACAAAACTGAATAATTAAAAATTAGGAACATTTAATATTGCATTTAATGGTAGGTTTCGTTGATGTTAACTTTTCAATCTGTAATTTATCTGTAATCTGTAATTTAAAAAGTGGATAAAAGATAGTAAAAGTAGCCCCTTTCCTACTGATATCCCACTAAATTGACATTAGGATGATACTTCTATTCCAACATTATGTGCAGTAGGATTCCGTGAATGACTGTTTGTTTGGTTCCGTGTAAAAGCAGTGACTCTGTGATTGACGACTGACATTCTTGATGTCTTTTGACATCTGACGAGGGAATGAATCAAGTTTTCAAAATTAAATAACCTATAATTACTCAAAGTGAACGAAGATTTGATTAACAAGACACGTCTATGCCTGACTTTTGCTGAAAAACACACTGGGGCTTTGTTTTGTTTTTTCAGTTTGAAACAAATTGGCTTCCCTTCTACTAAAAATCGTTCATACGTTAGCCTCTGAATGAATGTATTACAAGCACCTGGCAGGTAAGCATATGTTGATTAGGACTCAGTAAGGTGTAAGCCCCTATCCTACTGAGTTACATCACATGACATATGTAGGGGCAGATGGGATGAATACTTCTTCCAGGTTTATTTATCAGGGATGTCGGCAGCATGTTGCACCAACTGATCAAGCCAGGTGCCAAAACAGATAACAACCTGATAGATGAAAGCTGCTATAGCAAACGCTCACCTAAAAATAGCAAACACTAACAATCCCAATGCAATTACTTGACCAAAAACATTTGTAAAATTGTTGTCATGTCATTAAAGTCTAGATGCCACAAAATTATGAGACATGATATAGTGCAATTACAGACTACTATGCAATAGCAATGGGTAAATGTGTGGTGATAGTCAAAGTCACAATAGACGGTGAACAGAGAGTCAACTAAATACTACTACTGGGAAACTGCTGGTAGGTGGACTTCATGACCATGACCATGCTCCTCTCTATTGCTTGTAATTTCAATTCACTTTCCCTTCTTTGTCCTCTCAGTCTCCCTCTCTATCAACTGTGTAACTGGCAGTCATGCCAACATACACAGCGGCCTTAATAGATGCTCTGGAGAGTTCTCTCCCCAACTCCCACTCTGTTTCCCTTTCTACTTCTTTCTTTCTCTTACCATCCTCTGACACATGCACAGTGAATTGCCTGAAAAATCCCACACATCTCTGGAGCACTTGAAATAGAAAAACTGTAGGAAGGACCACAGAAATACAGTACAGAGTCATGTGACGTGTCACAATGACACCTTTGCAAGACAACACAAGGGAGTCGGGGCAGACAGCCACCTACACCTATTACCCTTTAACTCCAATTATAGCTACAATGATGAAGATTGTAAGAACAGCCCTTCCCACCTCGATAATAATTGCCACCATAGAAAAGTGCACTTTAAAGGAAACCGGTTCACTTCCACAAGTCAATCATTCAGGCAACTGTAGTATATTACAAATTTTACAAAATCCTTGACTTAAATGTCGCCCTTGTTTTCACATCCCATCATGGACACAGAACATGAAATCAGACTGACATACTAATTTCATGTAGATCATTTATTTCTAGCAAGGGGGAGAAACAAAAGCCTGCAAGCATCTGTTCTACAACATGGTAAACATGCAAGCTATAAGCACATTAAGTGAGCTATATGAAAAAGTTACTATCGCCATTGTGAGTGAATTTCCCTCAAGGGAAGCAGTACAAAGTGTCATGAAGAAAAAGGCAAACAACGGTCGATTGAGCTTGTGAGGAAGTTGATTTTGAATTGATTCTTTTTTAGTTGCTCAGGCAGTGGTCTGTTTTACTGTGCAGGAGCAGAAACAGTCAAGCAAAAAAATAAACAGTGAAGTAATTTCAGTAATGGTGTCGCCACCTTGGCGAATTTATAAGCCTTTAAACATGGCAGAAGATGGCAGGAAGGAAAGAGGAAAGCAGGAGATGATTTTTATCTGTGAGAGGAAGAATGACAGTTCCATTACCTGAAAGTCGCAGATGCTGCCTGCAATCCAGCAAGTAGACTTTTTCTCCCTCCGACATGAGCTTATCAATACTGAAGGCATGCCTTTCTGAACCATCTGCAGCGAGGGCTCTCATCGATCACATCCTAAAAGAAAAAAAAGTCAATCATGGTTTTAACTAATCATCACACAAATAATTCTGAGTCATCTTTGAACTGCACTCTTATGAACCTACAGTATTTAATCAAATGCCTCACTTCCAGGTTGAGACAACACTGATCATTTCTTACTGTACTAAAATAACCGCAAACATCTGATCAGTCGGCTTACAACCTGAAATAACTGAATCCAAGAGAGTTCAGTTTGTTTTATCAGACATTTTCAAATTTATGAATGTGAAATAAAGGGCCTGCATGTTAATTATCCCCCTTAACAAAATCATCTGACACAACTTTGTTATTTCCTGTGCTGCAGAAACATTCACTGAATTTAGCATGTTGACCAATGTTAACCAAATATCTCAAATATATAATTTTGTCTCAGAGTAGACCAAGTGTAAATTTTGCTCCTGCAAATATTCCTTAACAAAAGAAGAAAGAATGGATTCTGGGAACTAAAAGGCTTGAGTGCTTTTAATTTGAATGAGTGACAGGAGATGTTGTGTTTGTGACATACAGTATGCAAGAGCTATAGATGTTGAAACTGCAGTAAAAGATCATGCTCATTTTGCTGTGAGATACTTGGTAGTAATAGGCAAGAATCCCAATTTCAAAAACAGCTTCATTTATGTCATGTGCCGGCTCTAATTGTGTAACTTGTGTGCCTAAATGACAAGCGAGATATTTTGTGATGCAGATACACCACACACACACACACACACACGGACCCGGCCTTGGGCATTTGGCTATTGAACAAATTAACATAAATCTGCAATGTAGTTGACTGACAGTTAATAATTTGAGGCAAGCACATACTTTTCACCACAACAGGGGCAGTAAAAGGTGTGATTCTACTTTTAATTTTTAAGGCAGTCAATCATCTTGCTGCGACCCTTTTTTGTTTTTTTCGTCTTTTTTTTATTTTTAATTTGAGCATGGCCATTTATTTTCACGATACTCTTTTCACTAAGGTGTTTATGAAGTGAACTGCAAATAAAATGTGATTATTGATGGACATGGATGGATGCTTTTTTGTATAATAACAAAAAAATTAGATATAATCATGATCTAATTCAATATAATTTCAAAGCATTTTATTATTTTATTAAATAATTTTAGAAGATTCCTTATATTATTTAATTATTTTTTTGTGGATTAAAGACAAGCGTTTAGAAACCTCTTCTTGCATATTGTTGTTAAACTACAAATATGTTATTTCTGTACAAATTAAAATCATATTCCAGTTTAGTAACATTTAAGGAAAATCATTTGTCTTGTCCAAGTTTGTCTCTCATTACGAGACACATCACATTTACTCTAGTATTACAGGAAATGTTTACAAAAATAATATTAACTGGAGGCTCCTTCAAAACTAATAATCATAACACTAATAAACTGGTACGACACAAAAAAACAAATCACTTAATACGACAATTATCACTTCTACAACTGCGTTCAAACAAAAAATAAATTTTAATTATGTTTTAATATGTTTACATCAGATGTGTAAATACACCAGATTTTTTAGATGTTTTGGGCGATTAGAGCATCAACAGACTTCGAGGGGCAGGAGAACTGTGATTCAGGACTTTGAACTGTAGAGGGCAGTGTGAGGGATTTAATAGGAGAAAAAGGGAAACCCGTGAGCTGTTTGGCCTAGACTGTGTCATTAAACACAGCGCATCACTTCCGTCTCCTCCTGAGTGAGCGGCCGACGAAGTCATTTCACTTCACAGGATCCAGAGCCTGAATTGAGACAGCTATAGTCTTGCCACTCAAGAGCCATCTTGGTAATGCCCTTATAAGCCCATATCTAAATGAATAAATAGATTTTTTCTGATTATGTGTCAATCATAATACTGAGGTGACTGCCATTTCACCCCTAATCTTTGTATAAATACTCAATCACAGACGAAACTTTCCATTTGTTCATAAAACAATGTCTCTTGTCCCTGATCATTGATTACAACCAGTTAGAAAAGCAGGTTATTTTCTGTTTTCGTTCCATCAGACCACTCTGATTTATTTTGCTTCCTTGACTGGAGTCCTGAAATTTAGGTTAGAAACACAGTCACACAAATATTAATCAAAAGGTCTCAAAGTAAACACCTAAATAGACTCTAAGAGGACAATATCATGGAAGACCATTATTCACCCTACTTGTTGTTTCAATACTGGGACATAATTGTGATTTATTGTGTTTACTATTATTTGTTCTACTAGTTTTGTGCTTTTGATCAAAATAAAAAACACCAAGGAAACTGAAGTAAACTTATGTTGTGCAGAAAGGCACCCACCCAAATAGATTTTGCATTGTTTTGTTAAATAAATGTCTTTTGACCATTGTCCAAAAGTGATAACAGACTCTATGGAAGGTAATCACAAACCCAGTTTGTTTGCATTTCATCATCTTAGGGGCATCAGGAGGCTTTAATAAACTGCTAAATCAAGTGTCCAAAATTTCTACATGAAAAAAAAAATGACATGACACTAACATTCATCTTAATTTCCACAATTGTGACTGCCTTTCATTTTTGTTAACCATTTATCTTCTTGAGGAATTATTGAGCATGATGTTTCGTTTTTTAAAGGGGGAAGAAAAGCGGTTGATATAAAGTTTCTTGATTATTTCTCTTTTTATAAATCCTGTCAAAAATAAATGACCTTCATAAATCAGTGCTTGGTTTTGAAAACAAAGCCCACTGTCATACACTACATACCGTAACAATCTATATAAAAATGGACTACAGAGATAGAAAATTATCGCTGAACTGTTAAGATAATGTCATCTACTGTTAATGACCTTCATTTCAAAGCCGTACAACTGCATACCCAGGAGCAAGTGGATTTAAACTTTAATATCTATGAATAATTAAAGCTCTGGGAAAAGACCATTTCACTGGACAATAAAGATGAAGGGAAGTACCATTTTATATGCTGAAATTTTCAACAGGTCTAAATTGGCTCTCGATTAGAAAATATACGACACCAATTAAATTTTTGGTTAATAAGGTTAAAATACTTTCAACCTCCCACTGCATAGTATCAACAGGGCCCATACCAACATACAACAAAATAAAAAAGTCATATGCCCATAGTAATATTACTTAACTTTCTATACGCTTATTTGAGATTTATAGGGCTTTGGCAATATCAACGTGATTACAGAGTTCCAGGATGAGATGGTCTGGAATGGAATGCATTTGCTGAGCAAGCCATCTCTGCAACTCCAGAACACGTGCAGGTGTGTAAGTGTGTACTTCGGTCTGGCTGGAGACGGATCATTGTGATAACTATAGCCTTGGCAGAGAGGAGACACTCGTTTGAAAAGACGACATAGCAAGAGATAAATTAAATTGCCTCGTCATCACACATTGATGCCAAGTGCCATTATACTTAGTGGGAGGAGTGAATGATAGGTCTTATAGAAAACAAGAATCAGGCACACTTTTAGCTTAATGTGAATACTCCAAATCATCATCTTTGCAAGCATTAATGACATTTGCTATCACTACTGGGCAAAAACGTCATTACACAGGAATAAATGCATTAGGACTTGCACTGTAGGGCCAGTGGGTAAACAAAGATGTTTTTCCAGTAGGCTCTATAATGAGAATTTTCAAAGTCATGTACTTCTGCTTCACACATTAAAACAAAATAAAGGGAGACAAAACAAAAACTTATGTTGAGCTTCCAACTTAAAAAGTTCTGAAAGGCAGAAAAATTATAATGTGCACTCAATGGTCTGCTACTGCCACAGCACACACTCCCTCTCTTTCTGCCAAATTCAGCCTTGCTCTGTCCTTCAGGCTGATGGAGAGGGCAAACAGGATGAACTTGGTCCGTCAGCTGACCTGTGATGGATGGGTTTAGGTATGCTGGGTTTTCGAGCAGTGAGATGCTGTGCTCCCGATAAATGCCTCCACTTAAGGTTTACAAGTATTTTCTTCTCCTAATAAAGATGTCTATCATCTGTAAATAAGTAACCTTGTTGACCCACCAAGTCTGCACTGAGCACAAAGTGGAGGGCACGATCAGCAGCCCACAAATCAATCATGCATAAACAATGCCATGCGTTGAGCTTGCCTTCGATAGCAATTCCAAGAGAATATTGCAAAATAAAAATTGGAAAATGAAAAGCAAGAAACCATGCCAGCAATAGCATCAAACTAATAACAGAGATAAGCAATCAAATGGGAAGCTGACTTGCTGTAAAGGGAACAATATCAGTTCTCATTCTTTCTGATGGCACAAGAGGGAAAGAGGCTTCAAAGATTGGATTGAAAGAAGTAGAAGTCTTTTCAAAACATTACCAAACTTGAAACCAGAATGTATTAAAATAAATAACATTAAGACAAAGGAGCCTTGGCTGACATGCATGAAGAGGTAAACTTGCATACAATGTTATATACATAGTTGCCAGCTTAAGCTGCTACTTACACTTCAAGAATGCAAGCATGTACGTTATGCATATAGAGTAAAAGGGATGTTTTTTGACAAGAAATACATCAAACTATATGCAGGACATCTATATACAGAAGTCTTTGTAGACCTTTGAGCCAACACACTACAGGACATGGCTTTCAACTTCAGCAGTGCTAATCTTACATACAAAATAATTGCATATTCAAGGAGGGGTTAGACAAAGGATCAAGAAAAGTGAATAAGCTGACAGGAGAAGGAACTGACAGAAAGGTACAGGACAAAAGCTGTGACTGGAATCTTCCTCACCCCATCAACTCCAATATACCCAGTCAGATGATGCATGAAAATTCATTTATGCTACAAGCTGAGAAGGAGGAGGATTCAGGGAACAAGGGAGAGAGATACAAAAGATGGATAGAAAGGTAGTCTACTGGTGGTCTATGGCCAAAACAAGTGGTCCGCATGCTCCTAGGCAACTTTCACTGTTAACAATTCCTTGTTTCAATGATTCTGAAACAGAGTCTGTCTTCGTCAAAAAGATGAGCCTGTAGATAGCTCACCTACTTTATAACAGGTGAAAACTGTCCTTTTAACAGATGCATGGGATGCCATCGAATATTTACACGTAAAGGTATGATATTATTGCCTAAATCCATTGCCATGCATTTAGTGTTAATTTCACCTTTTATGAGAGGTCCTGAATTATAATTTAATAATATAATTTTGGTTTAAAATAATTGGAATGTTGAGTCTTGATTTTATGGGGTTTTACCATCCTGCCATCAAGCAAATGTATGATTGTACACAATATGCTGAATTTATATAAATTAGACATTATTATGACCATTTGTTTGACACAATCTTGTTTGTTTTTTGTGCTTTCTTTAAAAAACAGTCTAGTTTGTGTAATTTGTTCAATGTTTTATTTTGTCCTCTAACAGTGTCAAAAGAAATGTGGATATAAGGGCTATACAACATATTGCAAGGTAATAGGCTGTAAACTGATTTACTCACTGCCATTACACATAAAAATGTATTTCCACAGTACACTGCAAATAAGTTGAGCTTTTCTATATCTTTTGTCTCTTATCTCCTTTCTCCTCATTGGCCATGAGTGTTATTGCTCTTAATCTGATATGTCTCTAGCCTTACGTGGTTTGTAGGTTGTGAGGACAATAATCCTTTGCTGCATCTATAAAAATTTTTTCCAACACCGTTACACACTGAATGTTGTTAGTGCACTCACTGAAGTGTCAAAATTTAGGCATGGTAATGCTCTGAATTTGAGTGCTTTTGCAAGAAATGTCATTTGGATGTTTTCTGAGCTCCCATCTCACTTGTGGACCCAGGTGGTTGACTCTAATTGCCCCCCACGGTTTGTCTGTCTGAATCACACCTGAACATCCACAAAGCACACCGTCACGTGTGACCGTCATAAAAGCATCTATGCCCATCTTGTCACAAGCCTCAGTATTTGCTAAAATGTATGTGAATTCATCGCATAAAACCTTTCAAAACGTAATTTAGTTTTCTTCTGTTAACATGTTACGTGATTTAAAATTGTATTTTGTATATTTTCCATAATTTTCGGTGCAACTGTTTTTCTAAAGACTCACTACCACCAAGCAGTACAGTGCAGTTCACTGTGTGTAAACAAGGATCAACAATGAAGGAGATCCAGTATCTCGTGGTCTGTCTTCTTGGCATGTACTGTTTATCACAAAAAGACAAGCTTTGATAGAGAGAAGACTTGCAGGCTGCAGAGAAAAACACAGCATTCTTTTCTCCTACCATTGCACGTAAATGATGATTATCTGTCGTCAAATCAACAGATTGCAGTGTGTCTAGACCACTGTGCTTGATACGTAATGGAAGGGTGCCAAAAACAAGATCAGTTATCTTGGGCCCCTTCTCAACATTTGTCAATTGAAATGCAAATAATTGCACAGCGTAACAAACTGAACTTCACTGTGGAAATGGGGCTTGAAGTATACTATTAACTTAGTAGATGTCTTTGATTGTTTAAAAGTTTAACGGCTGGACATATGACTTCAGAAGATGGGAAAGTGCAAGTGTTTGTTTATCAACGTTGGGCCAGTGTGTGATCTGACTGCATGTCAAAAGTCAATTTATCTTGCTGAACAAGGTGGCAGAAGCTGGCCAGGATTAAAGAACTGGGTCTCAGGCCGACTCTCACCTTCAGCGCTCTCTCAACTTGGAATGAGAGTGCTCCATCATCCAACACACGATGTGACACCAGCTGGGCAACCGGGTGGAAAGACCAATGGGGTGTCGTGCTCTCCCACAAGCACCTTCCTTATGGCACAACCAGGCCTGCTTTGGTTTCACCTCACGCATCAACTGCACATGAACAAAGAGGAAGCACCTTGGTGTGACTGCTCATGATCAAGGCCATTACTGCAGTGAACAAATTACAAGTACATGTGTTTTTGTACACTGTAAAGTTACACATCACTTTTTGGGCAAAGCTATTCAAGAGATTTTAGAGGTGTATGCAGCTGTATTAGTAACAGTAACTTATAATATTTCCCTTAGGACAAAAACATTAATTCAACTGCTTTAGCACTGAGCCTTAGAAAAAGAATGCCTGCTATTTGACTTTGTCTCCTTCAACTTGTTTTCTACCAAGAATATGCATTCCATTGTTTGCATCACATTCATTCTAATTAGAGATTGTAGGCATCTCAAGTCGACAACATGCATTTTAATTTCATCTAATTACCTGAAAAGCAGGACTCTATCCATAACTGTCACTTTTTAATCACAGGGTTCCTTTTCAAGCACAACAAAATGGGGGAAAGTGGAAGACTCATCACAGCATCACAACCTCTTTGAGCATTAAAAGCCGAAGATATGTGAAAGAAAAGGTTTGACTTTACCAGTTTGTTCACATCTTTTCCGGTTCATAAGAACTTTACAGTGCTTTTTAATTGCCATGCATTGCATGCACACACACACTTAAAAGATAGAGGAAAAATATGTATCTGGAATGCATAGGGAGTTCTTTCACATTTGCCCCCAAACAGTCATGCTGAAAATCTCAGGCAAATTTTCATTTTACGGCCCGTCAGCTCCCTGATACAGAGCAAATGAATGCAGCAGCAAACAAATCTATCAAATCCTACATCAAAACAACCGTGCTCTCTCCATGTGACTTAAGGACAGACATAGAAAGAGAAGTGAGGGAGGGGAAGAAGAAGCTGTGGTGAAAGGAAGAGGAGGCATTGTTGACTGCACTGAATGTATGACCAAACCTGCAAATTCTATTTGTTGAAGGAAAGCAAATTATTGCTCCAAGGATCATATTTGATAAACTGACACATCTCAGTGAAATTGGGGAAATGGTAAACATGAAGGGCAAAATAACTATGAGGTTGCTTGTTTGTGTGTGTGTGTGAGATTGTGATTTCATGCCCGATGAAGATTATTAGTAATGAAGATTTACAGTAACATTTTAAACTTCAGTGTCACAACTACACACAACTACTTCTGAACCATGGATATCTAACTTCTTTTTATTTCGTCCACCTCAATAAACACAAAAGTACACAAAAATACTATATTTTGCCTAATATACTACCAACTTAATGTATATTTTTACACGATTGAGATGGTTTGCAACTTCAGCAATATGTGCTGCCCAATAAGTGAGAGTGCTAACAGTTTGGCTCATACTTCATTGGATTTTTTTGCCTCTGTGATGCATGTCTCCCGCCAAGATCCTCCAACACAGCCAAGAAGAAAAACGTTTATTTCGGTTGCAGGGTGTGAAAACAAAGGGTTTTTCAGAGGCGTTGATGCGTGAAGACAGCAAATGAAAGTACAGGTTGGAATGACAAGAATACAAGTGCACTGACGTATGAGAGTATCAGTGCAGTTCAATGCTTCTTGTAAGGCATCATGGCGAGTTGAAAATGTCAATTTCATGCCATATAGACTTTGATTAAAAAGCCTAATGGATACCTGTCTAGAACATGACAGGTTAATCAGTGTCTTTTCATCAAGCGTTTTGTCCATCTCTGCTTGGGAGTTCTTTTCTTTCAACATGGCAATGGCAAATAACGTAAGGGTAAAAGGCATAGACAGTAGTTTCTCCAAATGCATGTTGCCTAATAATGTTTGGGCAATTATCCAAGGCTCTTTGATTGTTTTTGCCATAATAAGCATATTGACATAATTGGGACTTTAATTTAACATGACTGTGGTTGATACAAAAAAAGTAGGCAACACATATTGTGTACTTTGAAAACATTTCACATAATTGGCAGCACTGATAAAAAGCTGCTAAAATGAAACTCTTTTTCAGAGTTTTCATTTTGACACCAAGTCATTGCACTTGAAATGATGACTTTGGAGAAATTAATGTGCTGCTAGGGTTACTTTCAAAAGGCTCAGAGTACAGTGGAGGGGGGGTGCAATCAGTCATCAATGGCCATAAATTTTATTGCAGAGTGAAGAGAGGCGACGGCATTTGTGCTGACAGGGTAAAATAGTTTGACAGAGCACTGCCTGGTTTTACAGTTATTTTTTGCAATGAGCTTTTCCATTAGGGAAATGTCTATTCTCCAACACTACCTCCCAAGAGGTGCTGGAAGTGTATACACTTAGTGTTTTATTTATGTTACTGTGCACACGTGTGATTGGCCTACATCACAGCAGCAAAGAACAGGAAGCAAGTGGACATTTCCGGTTAGAGAAGTAACACTGACTGAAGCCATAACGATGATCCATTTTTCCAATCCCTTGGTATCTCAGCAGTATGATGACTGCAGTAGACTACACTGACATACACATATGCTCAATCACACTTGTCAAAAAATTGACTAACTCAAAAATGTTTATAGTATGGTTAGAAAACATTTCACCCTATGTTAGCTAGGATTAGCTCCAGCTCCCCCATGACCCTCATGTGGAGGATAAAGCAGTAGACAAATTACTGAATGAACACAACATTATCATTGTTGAAGATGGTTTTAGGATAGTCTGAGTATTCAGAATGTTACTCGGGATGAGTAATCTAATGGAATACATTACAAAATACATTTTAGGGCATGTATTCAGTACAATATTGTGGAGTATGTTTAAAAAGTAAAATTAAAGCAAAAACCTGCATTATTTGATATATTTTAAATGTGCCCCTAAATTTCTAGCCCTTGGTATTAAGTAAAAAATAGCTAAATTTGTATCATAACACTCATGATGAAACAATTTAGCAAAACAATGCATGCGTACAGCAAAGACCTATACTTTTTTTTTTTTTTTTAAATCAGCCAGTAATACTTGTTACATACTGCACACAGCAAGACGGCATAAAACCCCATGTATAACATTGTTTTCTCACACTATCGCAACACCCGAACTCTCTATATAAGTCCCCACTATATTACCCCCACCTCACACAAAGACACGCTTTAATCATTTAGATTTCCATTATCACAGCTTCCTTTTTTCATTACTCAGTGTAATTCTCACTCCTGGGCCATGAACCGAAATTAATTCATTACCTTGTCTTCACCACTTGATTGCCATCCTTCTGGATGTGAGCTCTTAGTTCAAACTCAAAGATTTGATGTCTTCTGTATCTTCATACTATACCCATTACGATTAATTCATCTAAATCTAGCTGAGACAGAGGATGCAAGGGACAATATAAAAGCAACAGAGAATAAGTTAAGGAAGATGACAACTACATATTGTCTCAGTGTCACTGAGGCAATTTCAGCGAGATGGAAAAGTGTGACTGGGAGGTTTCTATATCAGGTTGTCAGTCACAGAAACCTGTGCCTAGTGGCTTTGAACATAGAGTGCGATGATGCTTGGCATGTTCTTTTACTATCTTCTTCACCCCTACTGCAAACTATTTCCATCCTGCTTCAGCAAAACAAACAAGCAATGTCATTCTTGTATTACTTGCAAGAAAGTCCACTACTCAAGTCTTGACACATGCATAATGAGAAGAAGTAGTACATGCAGCCTATTCTCAGATTAGAGCCCTATTAAATGATCTGCAGCAACAGCCCAAGGACTTTGATCACTTTGTTAGTCAGATACAGAAAAATGCAGAAGTAAACTAGATGAATATTCATTGTGAAACACGATCATACAGTCCCTTCCAACATTATTGACAACAAAAGACGACTATAAGACATGATCAGTATTTTAGCTTTTATTTCCATGTACTTATAGGTATAAGTACCGTATTTTCCGCACTATAAGGCGCACCTAAAAACCTCAAATGTTCTCAAAAGCCGACAGTGCGCCGTATAATCCGGACGAGACGGAGCCAGGCATGTTGGATCCCGTATTCGCCCAACTGTTTAATTCGGACACTGAAGAAGAAGAATTCGAGGGATTCGCGGATGAGGAATAACTTGATAAAGTGAGCTTTACATGTTTATTTTGTGTGTTGTGTTGTGTGACATTAACGTTTGAGCAACGTTGAGTTATTTATATATTGTTATTGCTTTGCACTATTTCGAGTGTTACTATATTGTGATAGCACTAACGTTTGATTTACCGTAACAGTATCAGACTGTTTTTTACGTGTTTATTGAATCCAGGAAAAGTTCCCCTCCACTATGTGATATAAATGTTGCACTACATGTTATACCCTGCTGTTGTTAAAAGATAAACGAAATACCACATCACATAAAACAGCTGTTTATTCATGTTGGGAGTAAACGGAGTTGTCAGAACGCTGGTTTGTAATCTATAAATAAAGTTTGACTGACCTATCTGACTGTTTTGTTGACATTCCCTTTAGCGCAGCTCCATCTAATGAATGCATAACGTAACCCCAGCCTCTACTGTAGCGTCTATTCTATGCGCCTTATAATCCGGTGCGCCTTATAATCCGGTGCGCCTTATAGTGCGGAAAATACGGTAATATTTAGTTCCTTGCAATAACTGCATCAAGTCTTCAACAAACTGACATCACCAAAAGTTTGCGTTCTTTTGTGATTGTTTTTCCGGCTTTCAGTCGTTTGGTTTTTTTTCGGGGTTCTCCTTCAGTCTCTTCTTGGCCATGTCTAAACCTCCCACTTCTTTCCCTTGATGAACTCCCTTTGGTTGTTTTGGCAGTGTGTTTTCATCATCAATGAAGATCAATGAGCCTGTCCAGGAAAGAAGCCATGCAAGCCCAAACCATGATATTACCTCAAATGTGTTTCACAAAAGAGCTTGTGTGTTTACAATTCAGTTAAAAAAAAGTGTACTTGTCTCTTTCCTTTACAGGACATTCCAAATCGTTGTAGTGGCTGTGGTCAATGTTTGTGCAATGGCTCCGATTGATTTTTAGTCTTCTCTCTACTTCAAAATTGCTTGCTTTTCTCTGTGGTCTTCATGTTGGTTACCTTTTTAACTAGAAATGCAGTCTACACAGGCAAACTGTGAAAACTGAGAGTAGACTTTGAGTGTCAATGTAATTGGACAATAATTGTGTACATTTGAAAAATGGATGGGTTCAAACATAAGGTGAGATCTTCCAAGTTGGTAAACATCTCATTGGAAATAAAGGCTGACATACTGCTCTGTTGTCTTATAGTAAACATTTGAGGTCAAACACAAATATTATCAGTGCAAAAACAAACAAATTGGAAATGGCCTAAAATGTAATACTTTTGGAGGGGACTGTAATTACTTTGCAACTGCATTTTATATGATTTTAAAATACCCCACAGATGATTTGATGACAGACTACTTTAAGAAGAAACAAATCAATTGGCATCCTTTGGCAGTTTGATTACTTCAACGACTCTGTAGTTTGCCTCCCTCTTCTCAAAACCCAAAATAATGGAAATAAAATTGAATTTATATTCCCTCCACAGACTGCTTAAAAATAGTCATACCTCAACAGTGACAGTGAAACTCTTTTTTTCCTTGGGTGTAAAATTCTGCCACTTTGGCAAATAAATAAATAGTCTCAAGTAGCTCAAAATAGACACACTCTGGATGGCAAAAAATGGGAAACTCTGAGCTGTGTGATTGTGACTTTGATCAATGACTGGGGGAAACTCATTACTAGTGTGGGCCAGTGCGCGAGGCAGACCCTAATTGTGTGCCAGTCTGTAATTCTGTCCTGTAATTGACAGCTGGATAAAACAGGTGTGCCCAGTGACACAGTAGCCCAATGAAAGAGACAAAGGATAGAGGGACAGAGAGAGATCAAAAGATGGCATCAGGAAACAAGGGTGATAAAAAATTAAAAATGGGACAGGGAGTTTATCATCATTCTTTGGCATGGATATCCAAGGTTAGGGAAAAAGTTAAAAGGAGGTTTCTGCATGGAGTTTGTATGTTCTCCCTGTGTGTCCATAGGTTTTCTCCAGGTTCTCTGGCTTCCTCCCAGTCCAAAAAAATGCAATATGGGATTAGGTAAATTGGACACTCCAAATTGTGAATGTGAGAGTGAATGGTTGATTGTCTCTATATGTGGCCCTGCGATGGACTGGTGAACTGTCCAGGGTGTAGCTCACCTATCGCCCTATGTCAGGCACAGCAGCCCTGTGGCTGATAAAGCGGTAGGAAATGGAAGGATGGAAGTCCACATGAGCAGAAACTAAATTTAGTTTCAGTTCACTGCCTGATCATATGGTGAATATTGTATTTCATATTACCTTACCTAAGTATCCAGATACTGACATTTACTGTAAGTGACTACAAGTTCTCTGATTTGGAAGGATACATGTCTGTCTATATAAATTCTCACAGCTGTCAATTCATCCATCCATCTTCTACCGCTTTATCCTCCACATGAGGGTCGTGGGGGGTGCTGTGCCAATCTCAGCTGGACAGTTCTGCAGTGCATCGCAGAACCACATATACCACTCACTCTCACACCTACTGTCAATTTAGACCCATTTAGCCGTCAATACATGCCAAAGATAAAAAACAATTTGTTAGGTCAAATAAACTGCCTGCAGGTCAGAGTCATGTGTTGAGGATCCACCATATCCAAAAACACAAACCCCCATAATTCTTAAATAGAGGAAGCTTCAAAACAACCGTACAAAGCCTATTTTGTAGGTCTCTGCTCGAAAGTTGCACTCATAATGAAATTAGTATACATCTGCAACCACAAGGTCTATTTGAATACTTTATACTCATCGTAAATGATTTGTTATGATGTGTAAATATCAGCACATGTGTTACTGGTGAAGAGTAAATGAAGAAAGCACACAAGAAAAAAAAATGTAAAAAGAAATTCAGGGTGAGTACGTCTTTGGAAGAATGATACTGTACTGCTGCAGCTCAAAACCTCTATAACACATGCTACAGGGACAGGCTGCTGCATATGGAGATTGTTGTGCTTCCCCCAGTGTCTTAATGTCCATTAGAGGCGCACGGAATGATTCAAGTCCAAGACATCTGACCGGATATAGTGTTCTTCAGCAGTAATAATAACTTTTCACAGAGAAAAATCAAAGGTAAGATTTTAGAATTTTACAGCAGTCTTTCAGTGAAGTGATTTCTGTTGTCTTTAATTCTTTGGCTTTCATCGGTCTGGTACTTTGACATATCCTCAGAATCTGTGGGATTGCTGCTGTCATTCAAGTGGTATGTTGTGTTCTGAAAAAAGTGTTGTAGTTTTAGATCCAAAATGTGGCGAGTGGGTTGACAAAGCAGTGTTGTACAGAGATGTAGATAGTTAATTTACTTTTTCAAGCTGTTTGTCACATTTAAAATTATACAGTCTAGGATTATACAGTCTTGTAGTTCATATTCTGCTGTTTAATTTGATGTGCAATATCACTATATTCTTTCAAGTTTAGTGAAGTATTTCACTATCATTCAACAAGTGCTTCTCGGGGACATTTGGGTTTAAAGGGTTAAGAGAGGTTACCAAGAAACCAACATTCACTCTGGCTGTGATCCAGGAAAGTCGCGAGTTAAGTCCTGATGGAAAAACCTCACTTTCACACTATGAGATACAAGATACTCTGGTCTCATGAAATTAAACCAAGGATGATATGTTTATCCTCTTCATGTAAATTCTTCTGGGAGTTTTTAATTGTTTTTTAACTTTCTTCTTTGGATAAAAGCGTCTGCTAAATGACATGTAATGTAATGAGTTACTCCCATCAAAACCATTGGGTAAAATGTTTTGGTATGTGTTTAATTTGACTGAGAATATCTAAACAGCTCCACTTGTAGAAAACCTGGAGCAGGGTAAATGTCAGTGAGACAGTTTGTGAGTTACAGGCCAGTTTAAGGAGGTGCTTCGCATCTAATAAAAAGCACACTCCAAACAAAGCCCGTCTGCTTGCTTAATGCGATACACCATTAGAGAGAGCCTTTTGTAGGCTTTTTTGCCACTGCTTGGCAAACTAGACCAGAGGCGAAGAATGTTGAATTCAATCATGCACACCATAATTCCTTGCAGTGCATGAGTGGGACTGACTCACAGGCTTCTAATGGCTGCTCATAATCAAGCACCATGATTAAGTACTTGGGGAAGTGAGCACACATTCAAAATCCTTTGGAGATGTCCTTTCCCTTAGAGCTAAGTACACTCATTACCTTGCAACAGCGAGTATGTGGGTGCTTCATTAGCTTTTATGCCAAGTTGCCTGTATTTGCTCATAGTTGTTCTGATTTCCACAGAGTGAAAAGACGCTCCAAGAGCTCTCAACTGTGATAGTTTGAAACCTTTATGGTGGCTATATGGCAACAGGAGGGTCTCACACTGCCATCTAATTCCAAAGACGAAAGGCTCCAGCCTTTTTATAAACCTAAACCGAGCATTTCTGCTCTTATAATTTTATAGTGCAAATCAGGATTGTTAATACTGTGGTAACTTCAGTATAAGACACCAAAACAGCAGCTCTGAAAAAAACACTTTAGTGCTGTCAGGACACACCAGGAGCTACAATTGCAGGTATCACTACACTTTCTGATACATGATTGTTTCTTATGTAATTGAGTGGTAACATAAAAAGCACAAATCTTATTGAAAATATGTTTAACCTTTTATGGGTCATTGTCAAAATAAAGTAAAATGAACCTCTAATCACATTTGAGTGTAGACTATACATAATGTAAATCCTGGCTATAGTCTTGACTTGAGTGTGGCAAAGGGGCCAGACGGTGGTTGACATTTCCACATGGTGAGCTACATGAGATCTCCAAGACAGATGCTTCAGCTACACAGACTCATTAGCAAGGGCCATCAAGGTTCTAAACCATTAAATTCAACTTTGACCAAAGCCATCTGTATTCTAAAAAAAACCCATCTATCTGTTGAAAGCATTCTGAAGTCAAAATTGCTGACTGAATTTCTTTCTTTATAAACACCTATGGACATTGCTATGCTCATGAGGAGCTTTACGAGCGTGGTTGTGCAGTTCCTACATCAACAATGGATGCCCAAAATTCAGACCTCGCAAATGTGTACACATTTGCATACACACACACACAAACTCACATCATTGCCTTGAGACAAAGGGGAAGATGAATTGCCACCCAGTTCTTTCTGAATCATATTACAGTCCATAGATTATAACCATTATAGGTAAACCTCCTGGCGAAAAGATTAGTCTAATTAGTTTTCTCTTCAACTATGCTCATCTTCAGTTGGACACATTCATGATACATTACCTCTTTAAAATTTAGAGAACCAAGTGGAATGCCGCTTTAATCGAGTGTTTTACATCTTCCAATCTGTTAACCCTTGTCATCATAATGAGTTTTGAAATGCTTAAATGGCTCTGGAAACAATTTATTGATGACGATTCGCCTAATATCTGGTTGAGAAAGCTTGGCCACAAAAAAAATAAATGCCCGAGAAACCATTGGGCTGACTTTTCTACATCAAAAGGCATCTTCCATCAACTATGAGCCATTTTTTTTCCCCACAAAATATGGATTTGATGATACTCATCTCTCACTCCTAAAATAAGCGCAGACAGATGCCTGACAAATGTCCCGATATCTATCAAAGTACTATCTCCTTGTCTTGTTTTTTTCCCTATCCATACAGCTGCTGAAAATATATCACTGCCTTTGATCCCAGCTGTCTAAATGTCTGCTGAATGTCACACAAGTTTTCAGACAGTCTCTCAGTGTGTGTTGTGTATGTGTGGCTATAATATGTAGCTGCATGATGGCACACAATACACACAAACGTGCAGGGAGCACTACTGTAATTTTGTGTTTGTGGGTGTGGGTGCATGTGTGTACACAACAGAACACGAGCCTTATCCAGAGAGGGATAAATCCAATCCATTACCTGCCGGGGCTCAGGGCAGCTCAATCGATGGCACTCTCAGTGGCTGCTGATGAACTTCCCTCTCTGACAAGGTGTATCACTCAGACCTGTCGCAGAGCACGACTGTCTGGCATTTCAAAGCACCAAGGAAAATAAGGGCCAAAAATCTTCCCTCGAGGAAAACTCAACACTGTGTCCACACACTTGTTTTTATAAATTAAATCTCCCCCCAGCATTAAATTGAATAGCTCCAAGTAGGGCTATGGATCGACTTAAACTATAATTATACTCACCCGTAGAAAGACACTTCAAATATTTTCTACAAGCATGTTTTCTTATCATCTAGCTGCCACTTCCCTTCGACCTGAAAAACGAAAAATGCGGAGGAATGGAGAGAAGGAGGAGCACTCAGTGTAAAGGAGAAGGAGGAGGAGAAGATCAAATGGCAGGGCGGTTATGAGATGTGTGTCTGATGCCTTTTCAGACTGCGCTGTTTTGGCCGACGCACCAGTCAATCACGATTACAATGGCGAGGAGAGATGGGACCACTGGTGCAGAAAGAGCAGGAGTGATAATTACAATGCAAGGGACAAGATAATGAGAACACGCTGCACTCTCCCAATCATTTCATGTATCAGCTGCTGAATGACCCCCACCACCACCCACCCATCCACCAATCCCCCCCGACAACCAGCAATCACAGGTCATATTTGTGAGATCCAAAATGAATTAATTTGATGACAGCAGTGGGGGTTGCGATCCATTTCTGTATATGCACGTTTGTCTGTGTGCACGGTACTGTCAAATGTCAGGGAGTATTTACTTGTTCTTTTCACTATGAAACAAGCATATAAGCATGACATTATCACTGTAGGATGAGCCCAGTGGCATATAAGCAGACAAATGAATAGATGACAATGCTTTTAATTTTCAACAACTTTTTAGACTGGCCTCCCTTCATATATTGGTTAGACGTAATTATTGTATCACCATTATATAGCAGATTTAGATATTTAATTAAAAGGCCTCCAAATCTGAAATACCTTTCACAGAAAAAACCTGTGAATAGGTGTCTTTCATCAGTTTATCACAATACTGATGAACCGACAATGAACACCAATAGTGCATAGTATAGGTTACATTTATCATAAGGGAAAAGTAAAATCACACAGCAAATGCCCAAGAAGCTAAATTTCAAATAAAGGTTATGTTGCATCTGATGGATTAGAATTTTTATTTTTCGACTTGTCATGTTGGTTCAACAAGTGATAACTTAAAACTGAAATATTTTTTCTTTGGTGGCACCTTTGAAATACTACATGGTTAAGAAAGAACTAATCATGATCAATGTAATTATCATTGACATCATCAATAAGCATAGCAAATAATTTTGGCCACTGCACACAACATTCCTTTGCCAATTATTATATGAGCAACAGTTCCAGTGTTGAAGTATAATCTTCTGGTCCTTTTTTCACCTCATCATGTGCAGATGTAACAACAGAGCAGAAAACAGCTATTCTGAAAACTGAAAGTCTTTGAGAGCATTAATTGTGTTTGCTTGCTCAATGTCAGTCAACTGATCCTTGCAACTAAAGCTGTTCACACAAATACATGGAGAGGATGATGGAGATTACAAATTATATGCATCCACAGTCTGTTTAAACAAGTGTCAAAGATAAGGTTGCTTTTTCTCCTTGGCTTTAAATAAATGACCGAGTTGCAAAGCCAAGAAAGAATATTTAAAGAATTTAAGGGAATATTATGTTGTTGGCCTAACATTTAAGATTTGACTCTTTCACTACAAATTTTCTGAAACAATATCAAATTTACAATCAATGAATTTATATAATTCCAAAGTAGAAGAGAGTTGGTAGTGTAAATATGTGAGTAAGGACTGCACAACACAAGATTAAAGACAAGAAAATAATTCTGAAACAATTTTAAAAACATCAAAAGAATTCTACAAAAAAAAAAAATCATTACCCATTACACATGCAATTCTATATAGCTAATGTACGTACAAATAAAAAGCAGGAGGGTTTAAAATACACACAGACCAAAGAGTTAAAGCTGCTTGGGGGAACAGGCAGAGCTAATCCATGGTTTTCAACACTTTTAAGCCTGCAGACTTCAGAGCCATTTGCTAACCCCCCCCCATTTACTTTGCCTTCTCTTTTCGCTGGCACACTAAAATGCTTGTGTTTCCACCTGAATCTGTGACAGACCACATGCAAGTGACAGCACACTAATGGTTTCCAGGGAAACGGGGGAAAGCAAGACTCATCTATGCACGGGGATAAAATGCATTACACCCCATTTCTGCTCCCAGACACAAGCAAATGAGCCCTCAATGCAGCAAGCTTTTTCTTGAACCCACGTTTTAAACATCAGTGCGGGCACTAAGAACTAAGAATCGTCAACCGCTGATGTGCAAAAAAATAATTGCATTAGGTTTGGTCAATTTTTGGTGGTTATTTAAAACTGCAACATAGCATGCATTGATTACAGTGAATGCATTGTAAAATAAAACTGTATCTAAAAACCTCTTGCCCAACTCTTTGGCTTTGAAATACAAATAAGCATATGAACTATGATCACCAACCCAATCATTTTAAATACTCTGGTGAAGTATGTGACAGCACAAGGTTTAAATGTACAAAAGAAGGAATCCTTTCAGTATGTATTCAATTCTTCAAAAACACAAATTTGTCTCTCAGGCTTCATTTTAAAAAGGTGAAAGTAAAAAGTAAATATAATAATATTGGACCTATAAGTGACAAACAAGCTGGTCAGTCTTTGTTGTTGTATCTGCTCTTATGAATTAATTTTCCTCCAGTTGTTTCTTTAAAGCCATTTGGTCAGCTTATGCCGTTTTTAAATATCCTGCAGAATGTATAAAATGTATTATGAAATAAATGTATAGGTCAGCTGCTGGCATACGTACTGTACATACACATATACATTTCTTAGCAAAGCAAAACTAATCAGTTTTCTCATTTGTTTTCAAAAAATGATGGTCGCACCATTAACACACTATTGATGTGGCCTCTCTAATAAATCAGGACATTTAAGTAAGATACACAGATAAAAACAATGATCACAAAGTGAAAGGTTTAACAGCAGCCACTTACTAATGAAAACAGTCAAATTTCAATGTTGTCTTGCTCTTGTGTGGTATATTTTTTCTGTCATTCCAATCCTTGTAATAGCTTTCAGAGCTTTAGAAAGCCCAAGCTTCCTTCTTGCATGATATTGATTTGCTGCAGGTGGAAAAAAACTAACTGCATGAAAGCAGAAAAAACAAACAGAGCGACATAATATTATCATCAGAAAGGACCTTAGAAATGTACATAAAAAGGTGTAAGATATCATGAATGTATATGCATAGAATGTATATTTAATATAAACATGTGAAGATGAGAAGACATGGAGCTAGTGGAATATAATAAAGACAATGAATATCGTGCTGCAAGGCATGAAGTGTCAAAACCTCTGAGCCATCCAAGCCACATCACCTCTGCCACTATGACCTTTATAAAGCCTTTCAGTGAGACAAGTTTGGCACCATGTCACTACTGTCAACATGTGTCCAGCTGGTGTGGTACACCGTCTCCACTTCACCACTTACAGAAACGCTAAAATAAAAAAAACATTCTTCAACGTGTGTGGGTTTTTTTCCCCCCTTCTTCATCTTAATCTTGTGTGACTATTTCTCTGCAACAAGCAGTCATTATAGTGACTTTGTTTCATGCAGCCAAGCAGAGGAGGCACATCAGTGGAAGATGTGGAAACAGCCTCAGGGTGGAGTGGAACAAAAAAAAAAAACAATGATTTAATGCCCCCTAGTGATGAATTAGAATAATGTTACAGGAGACAACCCACGAGTCAAATTTAAACTCATCGTTCTGATAAATTAGAACTTTCAGGAGGGAAGTATTTCGTTTATCATTTAAAAACACAAGCACAATATCTTGCACTGTTTAAAAACATCACAACATATTTTGTAATATCTTGTAAATTTCAACTACAATGTGTTATATCACAAAAAAGTCAAGTAGTGAATTAACAAAACTGAATTGCCACCTATGCACCCTACAGCTTCTTCTCTCTGTCCTCTCTAATAAGCCACGCTCTCAAGTCTGTATAATCGGTAAATTCCTGGAACAGACTAACACCCTGCTGCTGCACTTCTTCAGCCTGCTCATATTTAGGATTCCACCGACCTCACGGTGTCCCATTTTTTTTATTTATTTATTTTTTTTAAATCTCCCGAAGCAATCAGATTTCACACTTTCTTCAGCTCCAAGTAAGAGGGCCCCTACCCGTTATCCTGTTCCTACTGCTTGTCAGGATGACAAGAAGAACATAATCATGTGGGCTGTGTGTCCCTGCGTGGTGCATGTGTACAATTGTGTACAGACACGGGTGGATTGCGGAACAAGAATGACTGAAAAGATAGCAAACCTGGTTTATAAAAAAATAAAAAAAAACAGCCGAGGAGAATAGACTGTGTGGAAAAAGCTGAAGAATACAAGTGGGAAAAGAGTGGAACTACACTGCACCCATTTATAATATTTTTCTGTTTTAATTGTTCATTTGCCAAGATATTCCAATAAAACTAATTCAACAGTGCTTTCATCATGTCGCTCTAATATGCTTTCTACTGGTGACTCACCCACAATGAGTTCAAATTCTGACATTATGAACCAAAACACAGGACCTATAATATGCAATTCACAGGTTAAATCCACAGGCACAGGCAAGGGTGGTGACGAGAACTCCTTTGCAAAGATTTGAGCTGCTCTGTGAGTGTCAATTTAAGCAAAAGGGTGTTTATGCACATTCATCGTCTTGCGCTTTATCCTCCATGCTCCCCACTGGGGAGCTGGGGCCAATCTCAGCTGACATAGAGTGAAAGGTGGGGTACATCCTGGAAAAGCCAACAAGCCAAAACATAGAGACAAATAACCTATGGTCAGTTTAGACAATTAATATCTGCATGTTGGACTGTGGGAGGAAACCTGAGAGAAAACCCCCACACACACACACAGGGGAACATGAAAACTCCATGCAGAAAGGCCTTTGTTACTTATTACTTGAACTTAATATATGAAACAAATATCATTCCATCTGTTTCCTGGAGTCTTTACAGTCATAATATGCTACTTTTCAAGTCTAATATTAATTTCTTTGAGGAAAAAGCAACACAAAATGAATTACAGCTCAAACTAAAAGAGCTGGTACAAAAATAAATTACCCAATTAAGGAAACTTTATCCACACAGTCAATTCCCCCTCAATAACATTTTTTTGTAAAGCCTCAAATCATAATGCATATTATCTCAAGTTCGAGACCACAAAGAAACAACCATTTCTCACAAGTAACCAGGACCTGGCAACAGCCTGAGGTAAATGTCCCATTACTCCAAGATAATATCCTAAACTTCACCAACAAATCAGATCCATGTATTTAAAAGAAAACAAAAACATATTCTGCCATACAGTACAGATGTCACATCATAAGCACAACGATTATATGATTTCCAAAGTTGGACAAATCTGCAGTCGAATGTCAAACATTGCCAACACCCAGTTAAAATAATTGCCTGTAGCCACATTTCCTATTTACACAGAGATGTTCTACTGGGACAGCCTTAGTATCGGCACACAAGGCCAGCAATGCACACACACATAATAAAAAAAAACATGGAGCTTACATGAGGAACAAGTTGACAAAGCAGAAATGGCAAAAAAAGTTTGAGATTATCTGCACAAATTGTGCTGAGTTTGCAGAGGGATTGGTCATACACTGATGAAAAGTCAGCCATTTTATCAAAGATTCAGAGGAAGTTACATCCTTCTACTCCTACATATAATGTGGATTTTTATATTGTGTATTCTTTATACACATATATATATATATATATATATATATATATATATATATATATATATATATATATATATATATATGTATATACACATATATACACACATATACATATATATATGTGTGTGTGTGTGTGTGTGTGTGTGTGTATTTATATGACATAAATATAGTTTAAATATTTTGAACTATTAATAGTCTAATAGTTTGGTTGTATTGTCTCCCATTTATAAAAAAATATTAACAAAAAACTATTGGTAGCCTGCCCAACAGTTAGCTTTCACTGACGGGGACTAGCTGCATTTCCAGCATACATTTCTTAAAAATAGTTAAACCTTTAGCGAAGCTACGTGGATCTTATATTGTTTTTTTCTTAATAAAAAGTGTTTTGGGGTAAAAAAAAAAAAGTTATAGTGACTTACCAATGGAGGAAATGGCGGTGCAGAGTCCAGATATGTTTGGTATGGTGTCCTCCGTTCGGGTCCAGTAAACTGTCTCATTGGATCAGATTTTTTGACTCCTGGCTTGTAATTGAAAAATTGAAGTTGAAATTAAAACTTTCCATAAACTTACGAACAACAGGGCCACAGTTAACTGCGGTAGAACTATTTTTGTTTCGATAATTATACAGAAATCACCTCGTTAAGGGGAAATTCCTTTTCAGTCGACCCTTACCAGGTGTTTTAAATGAGCTGGCAGGTGACAAAGCATGTCACGTGGTTTTCCAACGACGCGTTCAATGACATCTCGTTTTTTTTTTGTTTTGTTTTTTTGTTACAAGTTTAACAAAAGATAAAAAATAATAATAATAAATTAAACAAAACACAAATTCTGCCTACCTTTTCACAGGGAGAAATCAGTATTCACTATTCTTAACTAGGCAGCAACTTAACAGGATGGCGATGCAGTCCTGATTCTAATACTGGCATCTTTCAGGCACGTGTCACTGTAGGATTTAGGGATTACTGGCAGAAATTGAATACTTTACTACCCATAAGGATAAAATTAAAATTATTTCTTTGGAGAGGCCTCTATTCTGTGCCATCTGTGTTTGTACAGCAGCCCAAATGGACAAAAATGTTTACTATACAAACAAAGAGGAACAACATCCATTATGGTGTGCAGAGAAGTCCATTTAACACACGTCTGCAATCTCACCATTAGATGTCACTAACACACTTGACCATTAATGATGTTTTTCATGTAAACAATCACAACCACCCCACAGCAGATTCATTTATTTGCAGCATAATAATGGCTATTTAAATTCAATGATGTCAACCGCATCATCTAAGTGCTGTCACCTTTAATCTGACCTGATAATGCAACCACTGTTCACCCTTTTTTAGTTTCAACCAGTAGGTTATCTGGGTTTGTTTGTTAGTTTTTAACACAAAAACATATATAATAGGAGACAGTGCAATTATTTCTATGATTGATCCTGTGATTTTATATTCCTGGAAGAACATCCGCCGTATAAACACACAGTTTTAGAGATGGAATAATTGAATAAAACCCCAGAAACAAAAGAGAAAGAAAAAGGAAGCCAAGTGAGAGGAATATAAGGAGAGGCGAGGGTGCAAAGTGAGGGCAGGGGGAAATTTAGCAAAAAAGGGAAAAGACTGAAGTAAGTTGACAGACTGAGAAATCATATGAGGATGAGGGCTGTGAGTGCACTTGAGGGACAGTTCGAGAGACAGCAAAATGAGGAGAGAGGAGAAAACAGAAGTTTGACTCTGACAGTGGAGCACTGAGCTCAGCTGATGGCCCCTAATGAAGTACGGCAGCTGCAGAGGAGGAGCCCATGCTGACAGGCCGTGTCCCACTCTGATGGATGGTGGAGAAGACACACACAAACACACACACACACACAGTGATTGACATGCCATACAGCAAGGGGCAGAGTATTGAATGGCAGAACATTGTCAGAATTGTATGAATACAGGAAAAAAAATTTTGCCGCTGCTCATCCTCTGGTGAACATTGGTAGAATTATTTTCCAGTTTGAGTCTTTTCAGGTTCAGTGATGCATTTTTTTTTTTAATCCCTTCTCAATTGTGTTTGTGAGTTGTGTTCTTATAAGAGGCAGCAAATTGTTGATTTAAAATGCAGACGAGTGAGGGTGAAAATATTGTTATTGTTCGGTTTTATGCTGTTGCCATTTTGGTACCAAGTCCGATTAGTTGCATTGTATTTTCATCCATCCGTGAGGTTATTTTTGAATGTTTGCAAAACTGATAATGGGTGGGTTCAATTCTTGTGCTGAATAACAATGTGCTGGAGAAATAAAAACATGAAAATAAATGAAATGCCCCAGTGCTGAAATCAGTATTCTTCCTTGAATAAAACAATGTGAAAACTATGACTACTTTAATGATAACATTATAAACTAACTATTAATTGGACACAGGCTTCTCGATCATCTTTTACTTTGTTAAGAAAGCCCTCTACTCCCCTCTGCAGGACAAAGAAGAAAATGTTTTCTACTCTTCTGCAGAATACATATCCATGTCTTTGTAAGAAAAGAACAAGAAGAACAGCAGGCATTTTGACTTGTCACAGCAGGAAGTCTAATTGTGTCATGGCGCCACGTTCTTCAAGAGACATTTATTAATTCCTATATGTACAACTGTGCTTGTCGTACTGTGACATATCAGATTGTCTTCAGTGAAAATATGACAATTGTGACAAGGTCTTTGGCCTTCTCAACCATTTCAATTACTTTAGGATATAGGCACACTTATTATTATTATATTAATATTGGTTTAATTGACTCCGTTGATAACACACCTTGCTGTGCAGTGTCTCTCTGAGAAGTCTGTTTATGTAGCGTGAGCATTTAAAAACCTCCCACTACAATCAGATATTAATCTTCAATGTTGTTTAAGTGACTTTGATTAATGAAAGTACATCAGAATTTAACGTAAAAATAAACATACAGATTTTACAAAATGGTGACATTAGCATTACCCTTTGTCTAATTCTAATTATCCAAATATTGGTAATTATGGCAAAGCATGTCCTCTGGGTGCAACAGAAAAAAGGGGGACTACATACAAAGGGGGAAATACCTCATTTTGGTTTGTATTTGAAAGGTAATCTCTGGTTGGTGTGAATGATTTATAATGTATAAGGAAAACGGTATAAACAAGGTACAGAATTCCAGCAAAATAAAAGTGTTTTCAACAGCATAACAGGTGAAAACTTGGAAATAATTATATCCCTTTTCCCCTTAAACATGAGACGACAAGGCATTCAGGAGCTGTCAGCAGATGGCAGCAAAACATCATGTTTCCCCAATATAAAGTGAACACAACAGTCTGAATTCCATACCAGTGGAAATGATTTATTCAGGAAACACATTCTTTAGAACAACATACTGATCATTTAAGAGGTTTCCTCTTAGTGAATCAGAACATTTTCAAGGTCAGCATTGCTACACTCTGAAGTTTGTGCTTTTAAAATATAACATGGCTTGAGACATAGATGTGGTTAAATAAAATTGTTTATTTAACAACTGTTTATCAATAAAAAATAAAATAAAATGTTACAAAAAAAAATCCTTACAGTCAAACAATTGTACAAACCATGGCTCTGATTTAGTGTTGTCTTGACATAGAAAAATACAAAAGGCACTGTGCATTAGGGTCTGCTGCATATATAAAACATTTTTGAACCAAAAGTAGTCCACTACTCAGGTTAAGAACGAGTTAACAACTTTTAACAAGCAAGCCTGTTTATTTCTAAATTAAGCTTTTAAATTCTGACATGACCATGTCCTAACAGAGCAGACACATAATCAACCAGAAACACAGTGCAAAGCCATATGAAACAGTTGCGATGTGTACAGGGACGCGTCTCATGCCACACTTTTCAACCTAATAAAAACTATCAATTTCGCATATTTTTCCCATCACCTTATTGACCCTGCTCACCCACACAGGTGGTCAGTATTCATATTTTACACTGATTGTTTGACAGTTGAAGGTGAGGCGGAAGAAAAGCCTTTGCTGGCTACTTTCAGAGGTCAATAACCCACCACATACAAACATGAACCCAAGCTGTAACCTGTCTCACTTTGACACATCTCAAAAAGAGATCTTATTGGCCAAAAACCAACATGGATGCCCTCAAGCTTCATATTAACACAGATCCTTGGGATCCATTTTTTTAAGTCGTGCCAGGAGTGTCCAGTGTGAAGAATTACTTTCCACTTTCAAACACTGTGCTCAATGTTCTTCAAAAACCAATGAACTTTTAAGTCTAAAACAGACAGAACTAGGACAGACACCTCATAACACTGACATGAGAGTAGATAAACAAATAAAATAAATCCATGGAGGATGACGGTGGATCTGAAAGAGAGTGATTATTTCTTCATGTAAAATAAATCTATTGTGTGTTAAAGTGACAGTTTCATATACATTCTTTGCTCACCCAACCCTTTGCTTTGGAGCACCAAAAGCCCCAAACACCATTGACAGCAAATAGGCATATTTATTTTTCTGTACCTGTATGGTGCCTTTTACTGTGCAAATTTTCTCTTGTTTGAAAGCTTTTAGTAATTCTTACCAAAGCAACCAAACAGCAAAAAGGACACCTGTCAATCTCTTTGGCACCCAGTCCTGCTATGACTTCATCATAAGCAAGTACAACATCTCATATGAAAGGAGTTAAACTGTGTTGCAGTCAAATTGCACAGCAATTCCTTTTGGCAAACAGTGTCAATTGACGCTTTAGTTAAAAATCATAGGAAACCATGCTCATCGAGTCCTTTTGGAGTGATTGGATTCCACTTAATCCTGGTGGTAGTAGAATAGCCTGCAAGAGAAAAGACAAAAACCAACAGGTTATTTAATGCAACATTTCCATAAAGGGCCAATGATTCACAAATTCAGAAATACATTGTAGTGTGGTATACCTGATTCTGATTGGCTTTTGGAAGGCTCTGGCGGCTGAACATCTGGTAAGCGAAGGGCCCTGCCTTCTGCATCACTCTCCCCAGATGATGCCTGGTCCTCTGTTTTTGTGTAAAAGGCAGGCCTCTTATGGTATTTGGCCCGATACGTGTCTGTCATACAGCCGTCCACAGAAAAGTAAGTGGTGGGAAGAACAATATCTGACAGAGTAGGGGAGTCCATACCATCAGCGGGCCCAGGATTTGGACTCGGTAGCCTCTCGTCACTCTCGCTGGCTGACAGATCGTTCCTCTCCTGGTCCGATGACCCTGACTTGGAGCTGGCACCGGATGAAAGCCTGTGCTCTGCAGGTGTCTCAATCCACCGACGGAGTGTGGTGTGGGAGAGGAGGGACGAGCCATTTTTGGGTTCACTGCGGGGGCTCGACCGTGTCGACACCTCAGGCAGTTGGGAGTGGGCACCAGATGGGTCAGTGTGACTGTTGCCAAAGGTCTTGAGAGGTAATGGAGGGGGATATTTGTGCAGGAGAGGGTTTAGGTCAGCACCAGTACCAGTCTCCTCTTGTTCAGAGAGCGGTCCAGTAAGGTCATCTGAGCTGTTCCACTCAGAACTGCTGGTCTTAGCTGAGAAAAGAGGCACAGGGCTCACAGGGCTGCCATCCACATTTTCTTCAGATTCACTGTCCAGACCACTGTTCTTTTCCAAAATACCAGGAGTGTAACGGAAAGCTCTTCTTCTGTTACAGAACAAAAGCACCACAGTCAATATTTTACTTGCAATTACTTAGAATTTGTACGTCTGCAGCTTAAACTTTGTTTCACCTGTGTATGGGCTGACCAGAGAGGATGACTGGATCATGTGGATCTGGAGATTTTCTTCCTTGTTCACCTAGAAATGAAATGAAGCCTCATGAGCATTTTATTGCACTAGACACTCACCTGTAAACTCATGAAATAAAGCAAGGTAACATCTGCCAAGGGTTTTTATTTAAAACACAGCAACAACAAACTTTTTTTTCCTCTCTGTCTCTCCAGCAAAGACACGTTATCTAACAGGGTCACAATGAGGCCCTTGGCCTGGTGCTGTGAGAGGAAGTACTAAAGCAGCTAGTCTGGCACAGTGCCCTACGGCCCCATGTGTACCTCTCTGACTGTCTGATCCAACCAAAGAACATGGCCCCTCAAAGGGAATTTGGGTTCATATCCAGGCCCCAGGTGCTTCAAGCTAACAGTACTAATGAAACAATACGAACCCTGCATGAACTGCAGCTAATTAAGAAGTTGGAATGTGCACAAACTAATGAAAAGTGAATTATAATGCAAAAAAAAAAATTGGCAATGATACGTGTCACTTGTGTTCAGTAGATGAACACAAACACATTTCAAAACAAAACAAAACAGGTGCCTGTGTGGAAGCTGGTGTGGAGCTTAGCCAAGTTAGCAGGGTGGGTGTCATTTACAAGGTCTGAGACAGACAACAGCTGACTAACAGGACACGGAAGAGAGTGAATGGTCGAGGACCATCTGTGATGTGTCAGCATAACCTCTTTTTTTTTTTCATGTGCTCTCTCAGAGCATTAGCGGCTAAATCCTTTGTGCTGGCATGCAATTACACCGAGGTCAGACTGCAGATCCCCTCCACAACACTATTGCATTTTTAAGCTGCTAAGTCCATGTGGCAATTCACATTTTGATGCCGCTGATCTGCAATGTTGGCAAGCAACTGTGACAATATCGTTCCAAAAAATAAAAAAGGATGCAGTGCCTACTGTTTAGAAAATCCCCTCATCTCCATAGTCATTTGCACTGCACAACAGCTGGAAACCAAAAGTACAAGGTGACTGTTTTGTGGTTGCAAGGCTGTCTGTTGTGGTTGAAATCGCCCACATCAAAATAATCAGTTTTACTCTCCATCTAAATGTGAATCAATTCTTCAATTTCGGGGTTGAGCAGATAGCCACAAAACGTTCATTTGAGTGGAATTGTGCGATCACTCGTGCAGCTGCGAGTGCCAACAAAACATGTATTTAAGGTGTCATGCTGTTTACATGGCCTTCTGCACTTGCCTGGGAAACTGTCCATGGACTGTGATTGCATGGATTAAATTGCAGTTCAGTAGCATTTAATGTACCATCTAAATTGCACCAAGCGGTGTTCAATAAAACGTCCCTCTCCCTCTCATTTCCAAGTTAACTGGAAACACTCAAGTAGGAAGCTTTATTCCTATGATTTACCACACTTAAAAACCGTGTGAATTGATTTATTAATCTTTAAGATTCTCTTCCGCTGTAAAAACCCTCACAGACCCAGCTTTGACCCCAATGCGAGCATAAATGGTGACTGAGAAAGTTCAGGAGAGACACCTGTTTGTGGACCGTTATCCAAAAAGTTATTCTCGCCTTTTTAAGAGGAGGGAACAGTGAGGTGGTTTGACATCATAGCAATTATTCTAACTGTCAAAGTAAGACATTCCCACAGGAAACAGCAAACGTTCCTCACAACAGACCATTAAAGCAAACCCTTAACTCGGTTTTGAGAGCCTGTACATGCAAAATTTCTTGACAGGCTTTTGAGGCTATGTTGATGTGACAAAGAAAAAACAAAAAACTCTACACATTTCAGCTCTAAAGCTGTCAAGTCGAGATTTGTAGTTCTCTGCTCTCGGCTGCCTGGGGTATTTAAAATGGTTGAACATCAATCAGTCACTCGCATGCATATTTGCATTTAGGGCTTTTCGGGAGGGCCTGGACTCCTGACTGTCAGGATATCACTAGTGGCCAGACCTAAAAAAAAAAAAAAATCCCTTTGTTTCTGTATGTGTTTATATATCATATACGCAGACATGTTAAACCCTATGCCAAAAAAATATGCACCAATTCCATTGTATTAAAGCTTTTTGCTTGTAACATCTGTCACTAGTTTGCTACAAGATATCAATAGACCTATTAAGCTGAGTAGCATGAAGTAATAATTAAATCCTTTAAAAAGGGATAAAGTTCTTCACTGCAACTTCACTGTTTATCTTTCTCAATTCTGCATCACAGGCATGTAAAAAGAAGCAGAAAGAAGGGCTTTGCCACTATTTTAATATAGTACCGACATACACGGGAGCCAAAAGTTAAACACACAAGTCTTCTGTTGATGTAACAATGAGTGGAAACAGAACCATAAAAGCTTTTGGAGTGTGTTTCTATTGACTTTAAAGGAGCCAACAGAGACAATCAGGGTAAATTAGGGAAACTGTGATTTACTGTCCAGATAGCAGACTCAAGTGTCTGGAATTCCCACCCCGTTTCCTGAAAGCGGTGACCTTTCACGCTACGACCATTTCCATTTGGTATGATATCACATCAACACTCAAAAGGTCATCGTTAAGGTGATCAAAAGGAAGCATTTGACGATAGAGGCAGCAAATAATCATTAGGAAAGAAGCCTGAGGTCAAAAGGTCAACTGCGCTCTCCCAAACCACCCTCCTACATGAATGTTTTTGAGATTGGATTTCTGTACTTAAATGGACTTCTGGTATCTGCTTAGGCTTTTCTAAAAACCCCCTTCAATCTTCCACCCCTGAACTCAGGCCAAACTGACGTTGGATCCAGTAGTATGCAGACAGCAGGGTGTCTGCAAACTATCTCATACTGATTTTAAAATAAATTTAAAATAGCCACTAAAGAACAGACCGCTGAAGCCCAATGAGATAGTTCAAGCCATGTTTAGGTATAAAACAAATTATACATTCATCAACATCAATCAAAACTAACATTATAAAATAATCATTTTAAAAGACAAGGCACATAATGTTACAAGTGAAGGAACCTGGTTAAGTGTGTCTGGTTAAACAAATGCAAAATTATTTCCTACACGTCTTTGTGAAAAATGAAGATGTGTGGAATCTATTGTTATCACACAAGTGAAAATAGTGATTAAAGAGGGAGGAGGAGGAGTTGAGGGAGCCACAAATTTGGGACCTTGAAATAACAACAGTGCAGCAAAATGGCATTTTCTTAACTTTGAATACCTCCTTCTGACAGTCCCAGTCCTGGAATTTTCTGCCCAGCTGAGCACAGCTGGGAGGCCCCTGCAAGCTTGCTCATGTTCCCCTCTAATTCAGGATTAACGCAGTATTAAGGAAGCAGTGGGGGCACTTTCAAGACATTTCTTAATTTAGGATATTGTTCTCCTTTTTCTTTCTGTTAATAATGTGTATCTCAAGCAACGTGTATGCAACCTACGTGGAGATAGTGAAGGGTGTCTACCCAAACCCACAAGCTAATCTCCCGCCATTATGTCTGTAAAATAAAAACATGACTATTTCAGGTTCATTATTTGTATTATTTTTACCTTTTTCTTTCATCTGAAAACTACTCTCTTTCCCCATTGGATAAAAAGTTGTACTGCCTTCTGCAAAAGATCATTACTCACCACAGTTAATGGTTAACAAGGCCCTTGAGGTTCTTTTTCAAAATGTTTCCATTTTTAATGAGCAAGAAGGAACAGACTGTGTTTTAGAGAAATCATTTACAAAAAATTTTTTTCTTCACAACTTAGATTGATGTTCCCTTTAAGTCTATGTTAATTTTCCTTTGTGCTGCAGAACATAAATGTTGCTCAGGAAAAAAAGGTCAAGGCCAGTAAGTGAAGAAGCTGCACACACTTATTTCCATACAGTATCCTCTCAATCAGGCCGTGACCTTAACATTACTGATGGAACAATAAATCAAGGAAATCGCTGACTTCTATCGTAATGTTTCAGATCCTTACAACACATGGAAGACTATTAGGCAGAGGAAATCTCTTTAATGTCAGGGCCAAGCCTTTGTGATGGAATCATACTTTACTTTGTGACCTGTGTCCACTTTGTAACAGACAGGATGTATAATTCTTCTAGAGTTATGAAAGTGTGACGCTGGAAATAATGGTTTCAAATTTAACATTTTTACACTTAAATGTAGACCTTTGGTGGTTTAATTTCAACATAACAAATTTCACACGTGCATGCTTTGAAGAGACAGGTTAAAGTGTGACTGATTAACTTACTGGTGAAAAACGTGGAGTGCAGAATGTCAGCCTTCAAATCATCACTGCTTCTTGGAGGGAAGTGATCCCTAAAATACAAAATAAATGTAATTATTCATAAAGTGCAGACCGCCACAAGATATGCCAGAGATTGACTTTCCCCAAACCCTTAAGAGGACAAAGATGGACCCCTGCTAAGACCAAAAAGGAGAAAAGAAACCCATATCACTGTGGTTTAAATATTGTATAGTAGGAATGATTTATAATGGGGGTAATTTGAAAATAAACTGCAACATTATTTTCTTTGATGTGTGAAGACGGCACGTAAAAATATCTCACTGTCAAAACAACATGTGCTTATGATATTTTCATGCATAATCAATGTCTGGCTCCTGCTGTTTCTTTTTAAGTGCAATGCCTTGAAGTCAACATAATGAAAACTGGTGAAAAAAAAGTATAAAAGATATGCTGCAATTATCCAAAAACATTTAACACATTGTCCAACTTCAGTTGTGAACTCAGTCACAACAACGTAACCATACGGTAAAGAATGAATAATTAAGAGGCACTTAACTGATATATTATCAGGAGACCAGCTTGAATAATGCACCAGCAGTTGAGAACGTCTGCTATTTGCTGGCTCAGAGTGTAGGAGTTGTCAGCAAGTTGGGAATATTATCTCCAAACAAGTCCTCCACTACAAAGCCACCAAACGACAGCCCAGCATAATTTGCCCAGAAAAACAAGTTTGCCAGATCTGCTTTGTGAGCATTAATGCTAAGCTGAAGTTGCTATTTTTAGAACAGCTTGTTTGTAATGTTCAATTATTTAGAAATGGCAGCACTTTTAAATAGTGATATTAGAAGGCCATGGGATCACCACACAGCAAAAATTGTGTCACAGCAATTTCTATTTCACTTTTCTTTTGTAAAAAGCAACAGTCCATTTTACCTTGTCAGATGCAGCTCTGGTATGGGCCGAAGGTCATTGGAAGAGAGGTTCTCGACCACAGGTGAATCCAGATTTGCTGAACCATTGCTGAGCCTGTCACTACTTTCATATCCAGATTCAGTTCGCTGGATCTTCCAGTTGTCATTCCGCAGTTTCAGAGTTGACGAGCCCTTCGACCTGTCACTGTAGCCGCCCCTGCTATCCGAGTCCAGCGAGCTTCGGCTGCCACCAGTTTCATGCCTCTGCTCATCCTCATAGATGGTCATCAGACTCTTGGGTTTGCGTTCCTCCAGAACTCCCCACGTGAAATCTCTGTCACGCTCTCGGTCACGAGTGGGCGACTGACTGCTGGGCCTTCTCCGTGGGCTGTGCTGTCTTCGCTCTTGACTCACAGAATTATCGCTATTGCCACTTAAAACACTGTCCACATTTAGAGCCTCCCGCATGGGCTTCCACGGGCGGCTTGTCCTGCTTCGACTGTTCGCTCCACTTCCAGGATGATCTCGAGAATCCTGGCTGCTGTCGGTATCATATCCATTGGGAATCTGGTCTAGCCTGCGGCTATGATGGCTATTGCTTATGCTGGGCACACTAGGTAGCACTTGGACTCTGGAGTGAGAGCGGGGGTGTTCTTGGGAGGAACGCCCGCCATAATAGGGTGTTCGCTCAGTCCGTGTGTTGCCTTTTCCTTGGCTGCTGTACAGTCGAGTTTCCAGGTGTTGTTTGAAGCCATTCTCTGGAGGGGAGACGGAGCGGGAGTAGGTCCTGTCGTGGCCTGGATCTGAAATTAAGTAAATTAAGTTCCATGAGCAGTTATTTTGTAAGAGTTTGAATGGCAAACTATATTTTGAACACAAATCATCAAATTAAAGCAAACAAAAAAAAATCCAACGAGAAAATAAACTTTAATACTAAAGTTTTTACCCCATAAAAGAAAGGATAGGTAATAATTAAACAAACATGTATGCAACAAAGTTGTCAACTTTTTCCACGTAAATTAGCATTACAAGCGTTAGCATTAGCATAGGACCTGAAATTAAGTCAATTAAGTTCCATGAGCGGTTATTTTGTAAGAGTCGGAATGGCAAACTATATTTTGAACATAAATCATCAAATTAAAGCAAACAAAAAAAATCCAACGAGAAAACAAACTTTAATACTTATCATTCATAAACTTTAATAATAATGTTCTTACCCCATAAAAGCAAGGATACGTAATAATTAAACATGTATGCAACAAAGTTCTCTATTTTCACGTAAATTAGCATTACAAGCGTTAGCATTATCATAGGATCTGAAATGAAGTCAATTAAGTTCCATGAGCAGTTATTTTGTAAGTCACAAATTAAAGAATATATTTTAAAATTTCTAACAAAAAAATCCAACAAGAAAATAAACTTTAATACTAATCATTCATAAACTTTAATACTAATGTTTTTACCCCATAAAAGCAAGGATACGTAATAATGATATGATAAATGATAAAAGAATTAGTATTAAAAAAAACAAAAAAACAAAGAGTCATAAATCATGTTGCCAAGAACAAAAATTGACTTTCATTGACACCAAGACACAAAGCGTCTGCAAAGAACACGGAAGGTTGGGCAAAAATTGAGGGAGAGGCATGACGACAACAGGGTTACAGATGACATTTATGTCTGCAGGTGACAGCAGGGTGTAAATTACGACCATCAGGAGTCAATTTTCTTCTGTGGCGTGTACTCGGGAGGGTAGGCAGCTCGTGTAGAGGTTACCATGCAGGTCCCCATTGTGGAAAGGTTGCACTTTGGTGTTGTATGAAGAGCATGTGTGTATATATGTGCATGAATGTGTTTCCCACTTACACAAGTGACATGTCTGAACAGTGTGGCACGGATGCGTGTTTGCTTGTCCAAGGACACTTACAGCCATAATAGTGACTCTCAAAATACATGCCCACACACATCCTTCCTCCAAACTGGTTCGCCCATGTAGCTATGGGTGCCTTCGCTAACCCTTTATTTATCAACACACTCCAGCACAGAGCTTTCTGAGCAGCACCTGCTGATCTCCACAAGGTAATTATTATTCATTTTGAGGAGGAGAGACAAAGGGTTGGTGATTCTGAGATAAAGCTGAAAAGGTTTCCATCAGTAAGAAGAGCCTTTTAATTTAACATATGGGCCTCATCTGTCCAACGCACAGTTATAATCAAGTGCCGACTGCCTCGGTCAGGGACAGTGGAGTCATCTAAATCACCAGGAAAAGCAATCTATGGCAACGTCTTTTCAGGTGAAAACAAAATAATTAAATAAATAAATTCAGCAGTGCACTAAACTGTCAGCCTTTGGAAATGGGCCCACACGATGGGAGTTCCCATTCTCTTAGATTTTGCTGACTGTGTGCCAGAGTTAAATCACTCCAAACATTGCTGTCCATGTTCTTTGCTTATATATGATACCAGTGTGCTTCTGCTGCCAGCTCAGTGTTGTCAACTGTGCACAAGGCTGTGGATCATTTTTGGAAGAATAAATCAATACAGACAGTATCATTCAGAATGTGCCCTCAGGTTATTCCACAGTCCAATATGAGCGGCAAAGTTGCTTTTCCTATCTTTTCCTATTTTTTTGTGCTGGCCGGGGGAATAATCCACACTGTGGTCACTTACAGTTTACAACGGCCTCCCTGAGTCTTCAATCATAATGGGACATGAGCTTGAGACTAAACCTGGCTACTGCTGTTGACATGGTGGATTTGAGAGAGTGTTACAATAAGTGTGTCCACTAATCCCCTCACTGATACTTAACTGAAAGTATTAAAAAGGAGCTGACCAATCAGTCTCCTGATTAGAACTGAAAACACAAACTCAATTTGTACGAAACAAGGAGTTAAGATGTCAAAGCGTTAGTTTCATGAATGAATTAAATCATTCAGTATTTATCTTAATTTGTTTTGCAGGGGTTTTGGTTTATAATAGCGTGCGTTTGTTGTAAATGTTTATTCACACCAGAGAGTGGGGAACCAATAGCTGAGTGGGATGACGGAGTGGGATCAAGGCAGGCTCCAACAGACGTCAGCACTTAATCCCCTTTCTGACACATTGCTCCCGAACTGAGGGTTACATAACGGCTGGGGACGTGGACGGCTAGCCTTTTATATCATAAAGACCAACAATTCCCTTGTTTGTGTGCTGAATGACATGTGTAGTCTCTGTAGAAGATCACATAATATCTACAACAAACCTCTGTAACGTGTCTCCTGCCTCCGCTGACCACCCCGATCGGGCTCTCTTCTGGCTGGATGAATACTCCGAACCTCTCCTGCTTTCTGGGCAGCTTCTCGAGAAATGTCCCTGAGGCGACTCTTGGGATCAGTGGAAGTCATTTTCACTACAAAAAAACACCAACATTTCAGGTGTTCACAATGAGGGTCAGAAAGTATGTAGTCAGTATGTAATAAATCTGCTGAATCAGGTGGGGACTTCCACCACTACAGACACCATTAAAAGTATTTTTATCTCCGTGAACATATAGATGTATATTGTCACTACATCCTTTTCCTTGTCCCTCTTTTTTCACCTCTTAGTCCCCAGCACCCCCGAGGCACAGAGCACTTGCTGAGTGTGTAGGTAGAGGCTAGCTTTACAACACATCGTTGTACTGATGTATATGGTACATTTGGTGCTACATTAGGGGGAACAGGAGGAAATACGGCAAAGCACAGACTACTCTCCTCTGTCTCTGGCAGATACTCACTTTGGCAGACATTCCCTTTGAAATGCAATGATTAGTCATGGCACTGGAAAACGTGATCATGCTGTGATTCAGCTTGCTGTATAAACTTGAATAAGTGTGAGGAGGACATGGAAGTAAAAAAAATAATAATATCCCTGCTGTTTTTGTGGACAGTGCTTTTGGATTTTTATATATTCACTTCAGCAACAACAAAACAGAATGTGTGCAATGTTTACAACATAATAATTCGATTTTGATGCCTTGGTCGGCGATAATGTTATCGCCGAAACAATAATCATCATTGTTAATAATAACAATGATGAAAATCATAAGAGATTCAAATTCACCAATGCTGTTATTACTTTCAAAGTCAATTTACATCAACAAAATGTCTTCTGCCCACAGTCAACTTCTCCTGTTGATAAGAGACGTGTGTTTTACAAACATAGCGACACCTATTTTGACAGCACAGACATTTAGTTAGTCCTTCCATGGTAACTATGCATGATCGCTGCCTGTCACCACTCTCTGAGAAAACATATGCCCATGAATCATTCCATCTTTCAAGGCTAATACTACAACCAGCACACAACTTATTTTGCTTATTCACTACAAAAATCCTCAATTTTAACAGACATACTGTGTGTTATAGTACAAAACTCTAACCTGCAATGGAAAACAACGTCTTTAGCATAACCTTTGTCCCGGTTCTCTTACTCGTGGGATCCCTCTTCCACATATAAAACTTCCACTTCACTTATTTTCTCTCTTACCATGTCCCCGTCCTCCGTTGGTCTGAGCACTGCTTCTACTAAGGGTTGAGGCAGTTTTCTGTTTGAAAGGGCCATGACCCAGAAGAGCATTCAGATTCTCCCTGGTGAGGTCCAATTTCTTAGGGGCTGACACTGGAGAGTCGAGACCTGCTGAAGATAATAAAGATATTTTTAAGCTAGAAAAACTTATGATTTACTGGAGGAACATCTACTTTGTTCTGGTGCGCTGTCAGAGCTGAATATGATTTCCATTTGCGATAAACATGTACATTTTCATTTATGTAAGTGCTGAAGAGGAAAAAGCCACTGTGTCTTTTTTATGTACACATTAGATGCATTTGTTCCCAATATATCATAGAGGAATATCACACTTAAACGTTCGACTCCATCTTTACATTATAACATATACTTTAAAAGGGAGTTTGGCTGATGTTGGACATTTGGATGGATGTTGCATTCAACCAGCTAACCAGCCCAAATTTTCAGTTTTTAAATCATAAAGCTGAATAGCACCAAGCAGCCTGTTAAATGCATCATGGAATTTGATAATTGACGGTATCATTTCCAGAAATAGACACAATTTTATCTGATGTATTGGGCCAGTAACACTTTTTAAGGAGTTTGGCTCATATTCAGTACGATAAGGTTCTTTTTTTTTTTTCAATGTAATCCCGATGGCCCCTGAGATCCTCGCTTTTCAGCACTCTTTTCAACACGGGCATAGTCAAAAGTGTCATTGTCAATAAATACAAAACCAAGACTTCTGAAACAGCCAGGATAGGACACATCATACCTTGCACTTGAGCCTGGCTGCTGCTTTGTTTAGAGGCATGATCTGCAATAATGGCACTCCCATCGGGGTTGGAGTAAAAAAGGAGGAGGGGCTGAAAGTGACTTTTGATACATTTGCTGGCGACGTCCTTCCACCTGGAGCCAATCTGCCACAGAAAGCAAAAGAAAATGTGATCAATTCACATGGACACATATTAAGAACATGATAAAATTATGCTCGTTGCTTGTTGGGTGACAAAACATCTGTTGTTGTTGTTGCAGGTTTTTCCTGGGGTTGGGTCAATCTGAAGACATTAAAAAGGGTTTCAGTAGATTGTTGATGTGTGCACAGTGAAAATCAAGCAACCGTGATTTTGAAGTTTGACTTTACACATTAAAGGAATTAGTTTTCTTTGATTCGGCTTTCATTTTACAAACAAAATTTTCAAATGATTTGTAGTATAAACACAAGGATACAAATATCACCAGCGAGTCAAATTAATGAAACCATCAGCTTTTGTAAGAATTGACCGGCGACTTTGAAACAAAAACCTTTTAATCATCATTGCACATAGTCTTATTTGTGATGGAAAATAACATAGTGACGTCAAATTGCACAATCACAATAAGCCAAGTTGTGTGTCTCGCCACACAGGCACCACAAGGACAAGCTGCAGGCTAACAGATGCTTGTGAGCTCCTTAATTAAGCAAATGACAGGGTGGGGTGACTGGGGGGTTGTAGGAGGAGGAGAGTAAGAAAGATGAGGTAAAAAAGAATCAATGCTAAGCACAAAACAAAAAGGGAAAATGAACATGGAAGTGCTGAAGAGGTGGATTAAAAAAAAATCAAAAGGTAAAAACTGTACATGATGGAAGTCTACAAGCCCGGTCTCAAAATGAGAGCTTAATATGTTCTATATGTAAATCACTACATAAAAAAAAAACTGTACTGTAGAGTACTGTACTGTGTAGTCTCCTCTTACAATCATTTACTCTAAGGGCAAACTGTGGCTAAAAATCCACTGCTGTCTTAAGAGCAAATGAGGATGAAATGACCATTGCACTTTAATGTTTTATTTACATATAGACTAAATTAGGCTATGACATAACTATAAGGCTATAACTGCTGCAGCCTTGATGTTGTCATTACCCGACATATTCAGTCAATAATAATTGGTGTATCAGCCTCCCACGTAAAAGAAGAACTAAAAAAAACATCAGCATCAAAACTATACTGTAGGTATAGGTATGTTCATGTACCTCAAAAGAGTATATCATATTTTGATGAACGTTATCAAGTTGTAAGCACTGAAAATGCAGCAATTAGGTTACACTACTGTACACTAGACATCCTGCAGCTGGGATTTGGGGTATTACAGAAATGCTGGCAAATTTCAATTCGGGTATAGACTTGGCAGGCGCTGAGTGCTGTAGCTACTCCATCTCAGTCGGGGGTGGAGATGGTGGAGGAGTGTTGCACACACAGCATAAGTGGCTGATGGACTGACACAGAGCCAACCAGCCGCTGCGCCACAGTACCCAAGAAAATTGTTGGAATGTGAAACAAAAGGTTTGCTCGCATGTGCACGGCACAGAAATGACGCTGGTGTTTGGGAAAAGGAAAGAATAGATTCACAAGTCACACACTGTACACACACACACACACACACACGAAACAACTCGCCTGCAAAACACAAATAAATCAATTTTTCACACAGAGGCGGCACAAACACCAATCATTTGCATCTGAGCATTCTTTTTTTGTATTTTATCCAGTGAAGCAAAAAGTAGAAAGATGTTGATGAAACAACACTTCAGTTAGGGAAGTGCCGTAGAAATTGTGGTGGGGGTTAGTCAACTGTTCAGAGCCATAAAGTCTCATCAGCCCAAAGGTTCATGAAGGGCAATTGATGTGGCCCTAATTGGGAGATAAAGACAACTAGTGATGGAGAGTAGAGACTGCATATCACTACTTATTGCAGGTGTTTGTTAAAAAAAAACAAAAAAAAACTTTCCATGTGATCATTTTTAGTTTACATTATCTGTACATTTTCAGATCATGACAACGGCAGTCTGAGATAATCAATTTACAACAATAGAAACAAACAAAAACAGGTTTTGTTCCTTGAAACTGACCAATAGTTTCAGCAGTGCTGTACATTTTCTGACCTCTTTCACAGTTGCATCGTCAAAAAAGACCCATTTGGAGGACTTTGTGTGGAAGGCGAAGGCACAGTAGTGACGGCTGGTATAGCAGATCATCCCCACGAGCAGCAGCTCCCCCTTTTTGGCATGTTCATCTGTTACCTTGTAGAAGAGCTGTATACACACACACACACACACACAAACACATAAATATACACTTATCAGCATCAATGCCACAGTAAGTGGGCAGGCAAGTGAGTGATGTTGATAGCTACAGGCGAATCAGTTACTCCATCAGTTCATAGATTAAGTTCTGAGGGAATGAACTGACAATCAGCATGAATAAGGACTGGTTTAAATCAGCACCGTCATAGCACCTCTTACTATCTCGGTTACAATTGTCCACCACAATCTTTGGCCTAAACACGAATATAGAGTAGTTTATAATAATTTAATTAGTGTGTGGGGGGAGGTGTGAACCATTTTCAATTGAACCGTAACAAAGGTTCGATTCATGTTGAAACATTTTTGTTCTTGGTTATTTTATATTATGTGTCCATAAAAAAGTTTCAATTATAATTATGTGGTTTATTCAACTGTCACTTGCTCAAAACCAAGTATTTTATCATCTAACAATTGTCCAACCAATTGTCCAGCCGTGAGCAGCCATATGGACAAAGTGCTTGTAAAAAAGATCACTTGTTCCCCACACACAAGTATCCTGAACAGCCAGTTCTCTGTCACTCCCTCTCACTTTCTCAAACAATAGATTTGAAAGCAAATGGTGGGGGTGAAGGGCTCCCTCTAAGAACTACCAAAGTCACATGAAACCCACCCAAATGAATCAAGGCTATTGTGGCAAACAAGTGGGAGTGGTGGCTAGCTGACAAATTCTTCAGATGGTATGCTTTGGAAACGTGGGGAAGCTGTCAAAAAATCTGTTTGAGTGCTTCAATAGAACAAGAAGTTACATAATGTGTGGGGCAAATGAGCATGCCCTCATCAATGACCCTGATTGATTTTTCTTTTTTCTTTCTGCTCGTGGCCTGATGTGAACAGGCTGCTGGGGAAAATTCAGCTAGTCGTGTGCCGTAGTGAACACTACCGGCATCCTAACCATGGAGGATGAATAGAAATGGAGCACACATACCCACGTTTGAGCACACTTGCGATGAAAGAATGTGTGAAAATGAGCAGTGAAACAAATGCCTTCTGTAAGCCCCCCCAATTATCTCAATAACATCTATTCCACCCACATGTTCCCTCAGACAAGCATCTGCACATACATGCTCTGGAAAACAGAGAGATGAGGGGAGGCCTTTTGACCAGCTGACCAAGGCCAGCAAGAGCTTTTTGATCTGTGGTGCCCGCCAACTGGGCATTGGGTGCTGACTGCTTACGCAAGAGCTCTGTCTCACAGAGAAATAAATCCCTACTTTATTTCCCACATGTGTTTGATTGCACCAGAGCAAACTGACCTTAAGGCAGCAAAAAAAATGGACCGAACCAAAAACATACTGACAACGTCTGGATAAAGTGAACACTAATAATTAGATAATTTGAAAAGTTTAATTAAATCTTCTTACTTGGAGAGAGTCCCTTTCTTTTTGTAGAAAACATCCTCTCACTCTCAAAAATGTACCAAAAACACAGAGAAACAACTCTAACCCATAAAATGGGAAGTGCACACAAGCTGTTGATTAAATGTGACTCACCGCAGAGAGACTGAGATGAGGTCCCAGAGAGCGGATAACATCTTCAGTGAGGTCTGACTGGTCAGAGTCCCACACAAAGCCTATGGTAACTATTTCTGGGGAATTCATGAGGACCCGTCTGATCTTAATCCTCTGACCACAGTTGCTCTGGAACAGAAAAGCAAAGACCTAATATTTAATATCACCCATTTACCATGTACATTACAAAAACGGCTAGTCAGCAACAGTGAACATTGAGAATAAAACATGAGATTCTTAAGAGGATCGTCCCCGAGAACGATCCTAAAAGTGATCATCAAATGTAACAACCATTTAATGGAGAGTTGTGTAGCCAGATCTCTGATGAAGGCTTTGGCAGCCAACTTGTACACTTTAAACACTTACAGGACAGTTTCGAAGGTCCCCTATCGTACTTGCTGCTTGTAAGAGATCCCCAAAAGACTCATCTTTGCGTGGAGGCATCTGTTGACTGACAAAAAAAATGCAGAGATTGAGAATTGTGGAGGGGAAAAAAGAAAACTTTTGTATAAAATGTCAGCTGAAAAGTTAAACGATGCCCCTGTGACAAATATAGACCCAAAGAAATGACATCAGTGAAGTGTCACGTTGCCTTTCCCTTACCAGAGTGCAGTGGTGGAAATATAATGCACCAGCTCAGTAAACGGCAGTGGGTCGGATGATGCCCCACAGCTACGACATACAGACTTCACAAGGGAGAGACCAAGGGTGACAAACACACAAAAAAAGAAAGAAAAACAAAAATGTGTGAATCATGAGCATGCCAGAGATGAATTATAAATTCTACATAAAATCTGAAATTTTCACCCTCCTAAAAAAACTCCCTTTTACTAGTATAAGGTAAGATAGGCCAGTCTTGCTGCTTTGCTTGCATTTTAAACTGTAGACTCTACAGTGTGCTTTTAGAAACCTCAGCCTTTTTTCTTTTTCTTTTTTCTTAACTCAAACGGTTGACAGCATCGATATTAAATTAAAATTTATTGTATAACTTTAATATTTTAGTTATAAATTTCCCACTGACGTGGACAGTCATCATTTAGGCTTCTGTAATGTTTGCCTTTTGGTGCCTTGAAGTGGAGTATGAAGAAAATCCACTGACTGTGTCCCTCTGGGATTTAGTCCAAAGGCACATTATCTGTTTGATTCAGAGATAGAACTGGTTTGGGACATGGACAGAGTCAGTGAGGGGCATCACAGCCACAGGGCAGGGTGGTGTCTGTGTTGTGCTGGAATTTATTACGTACACCATCTGTGATTTATCTGGTAGTGCTGCTGCAGCACAGTGGAATCAGACCAGAAACACCCTCCTTACTCCATTGGGGCTGCCCAGTATCAAAACATGACGGATTGGATTTCTACTGTCTCAGACAGTGATTCATGTACCTGTCTCTGCATATGTGTGTGTGTGTGTGGCACAAAAACAGTGGTGTGTGTGTGCAGCTTGTTCAGTACTGGAGAGGCTGTGCAAAACCAAACACTGTAAAAACATCTTTAAAATTATAAGACTATAATTAACACCATTTACTTGGTTTTAAAAATGTGTCAGCCTGAATTAACATTTTTAACACCACGTTTTTTTGAGAGAGATTGGTGCAACAGAAAAACACATGTCCTGTCACACATGATAAAATGCTATATATTCTTTGACTCACCTGCTCATAAAGTGACATAGCAAACTTTTGATGCGTGATGCAAGACTTTGAAGTGCAGGCATCCGTCTCCTCTGGGACAATGTGCATGTGGATCCTCTCCAGTATGTTTTCCTGTGACAACAGGAAATCAGGAATGAGGTAAGAGGCAAATATTTACAACTCTGTTGTTGAAAAGTATTTCCCCAAAACAAAAACTGCAAAACAATTGGACATGTGATTTGAGAGTTGCAAGCCTGACATGGGAAGGAACACATTTTAAGAGTGACACCATTTTAGCTCCCGTTTCCATGGAGTGCTTGTGAGTTTATAAAATATTAAGGCAGTGGGGTAGGCCTCTAAAGGTTACAGGCACAACTTCACAGCTTGTTAATCTGGCAGTAGCTAACTCACATAAATTCTACACCAGCATGCTGCTGCCAGTGCATCACATGATAAATACTCAAGGGCAAAGATCTGGGAGGGATTGAGAATTAAGATTGTAAACAAAAGTGCGCAACTTTTTCACATATACTTCAGGCTTTTTGTAAGGGAAGAAACGTAGCATTAATGTTGCTTTCTCCACATTTAATGAATATTATGTGGTAAGTTTGGGGGTGATTCACAGAAGCTAAGAGTATAAATGCTTACACTTGTTACCCATTAACATACAGTCCTTTCCACTTTTTCTGCAGAGACATCACTCACTTTTGTTTATCCATTGCTGCCTAATTGAACTTCCTCACTGAATAAACACTGACTGTGGGATAAAATCAGCATACAACTTTGCTGTTGGGGTATACTGTCATTAAGCAGAAGTTATCAACAAAATTAAAACTGATGGACATAAGAAAACATAGTTGCAAAATGAAGGCTAAAAATGCTGCATGGTCTGTTTTGCATTTGTTAGTTGGAGGCAAAATAAAACTGGATTTAAAAAAAACGCTGAAAATAACACTGCAGTAAGGGAAAAAACAAGTTCTGGCTGAACAATGCTTTGCTGTGCCAAAAAGAGCAGAAACAACAGAACCATAATGTAAAAATGATGACGGATGCATAAAATTGACTTTTAAAAAGCACAGAAATTATATAATGTGGTGGCACGAAAGGGAGAGGTTCAAACACATCACTGGTGCTTATATAACCTGTCATGATGATATTAAGAGGCAATGTGGCAGCGGCTGGTGGGAGGGAAAGGGTGGGTCAGAACTGTTCTCCGTGACCTCGCCAAACTGTTTGTTGCAGTGCATTACCAACAACACATAAACATACACACATCTCTTTTTCATATGCTAGTCACCCTCTCTCTGGGAAAACCCGGGTTGCCACGGGAACTTACAAAGCACTCTGCAGCATCATCCATGAAGCCCAGCTGGAAGCGGTGCTCGTCCTTAAAGGTCTCTGCCAAGGCATGACGCAGGTTGTCAGAGGGCAGGGCTCGCTCCCGGCTGTGCTGGAACTGGGAGAAAATGCCCTAAAGAAGAGAGTGAGACTTAATTGAAGGCATTTGTGACACCTTCACTGCTCATTACACACGGTCTCAAAATCTGACCAAACATACTTCAACGACATGGTTTCTTTCCTGTATGAGCTTTCATCAAATATACCGACTTACCTTTAATGCACAAAAAATGCATGACTCTCCTAAACAGAAGTGTCCAGGAAGCTGCCTCAAGCTGCGTCTGAAGATGTCCAGCTGCCATAGCACCTGGACACAAGGAAAAGGGGATGTTGTCAGAAAGAAAACGTTACCTTTGTTTACCTTTGAGTAAATAAGGAAACAAAAGACATTAAAAATACAAATACACACCAGATCCTGTTGCCCTTTAAAAAAATTATGTGGAAGTATGTTAGGGTGTGATTCTTATGTAAGGCACTTTGGGCAACATCTGCAACAAGGTCGTAAAGATGAGGATTAGGCAAAAGGACCGTGTCACTCAGAGAAACAAGGCTGAAGGTAACGATCATCCTCAGCCGACTCATAGGAGTCATGAGGCTGACCCTGAGTCACAGTCTCAACACAGTAAACGTGTTACTCACCAGCCTGTAACCCACGAGACAAATGCAACCTTTAAGTACATGAATAAACTGTTGGGAAGCTCTGACAAATTTAGACAGTGACTACACATCTTCAGGAAGGAAGCAGTAGCTCTATAAATAATGTAAACCTCAGAACTTATGACTGTTAACTATGATATTTCATGTAATACTTGCTATTTTGTGCAGCTTGAAATATTTCTGAGGAGAAGAAGAAATGTTATCACAAAGCTGCAGTGCATAACCTTTGGTGATTGTTCATGTTATTTTTATGCTTCTCCTCCTCAACGGAAAATATAGAACATTACTATGTACTGCATCTTTCATCTGAAAATAGGTAAAATCAAGCTATCAGACCTGGGGCAAGAAGGGGTCAAGAAGTGTTTATCCTCTTAAACTGATGAACAACAGGGATTTTTGAGCAGTAGAATTCACTTCTGAATCATATCATGGGCTTTTTTGCAGCTTTCTCATAGGGATGACCCGATATAACTTTTTCCCTTCCGATATGATACCGATATTACAGCCTTGAGTATTGGCCGATACCGATATTGATCCGATGCGATATCAGCACGAATCACACATATATGGAATGTTAGAATAGGCTTGATCAAGTGATATTACTTAAACAGAGAACAATAATCAGCAACAGTAGGTAGAAAAACTGACCCATTTATTATAAACCAATGGGTTACATAAATTTTAACCTTCAACATAAGAACTTTCAATTTTTTGCCATGTTAATTTCATACAGTCTATGGCTATTTTCATCAAGAGGAAAGTACCAAGTGCTAATGGAGGTGTTTTCAGAGCACCTGTGTTTCACAGGTAACAGTGTGTCTTCAGACCTTTCCTTGTTTTCACTATTTTCGATTAGCCCAACCCACACAGGGTGAGCTACTCGTCCCGTAGGTAAACCCGGAGCCCGGGGACCGGCCCCACAGATGTACTTAGCTCCGTGAGTGGAGCTTCAGGACACATTTAAAACACAGAAAGCTCTTGGCATGGTTGGTTTTTGGGGTATAATTAAAAAACGGAGGCTGTTCAAAGTTGACAGGTGGCGCTGGTTTATGAAATAATGTTGTTTTAGCAGCTCGGTTCAGGATGAGCTAGCATGGTGCTAATGAAAAATGTTTAACCTCTGAAATAGCAGTAGCACACACACGCTGTTGTTGTGATCATGTGGGCTCTACATGCATCCAACACGCAGAGCCCAGGTGATCAAAACAGGCGCTGCTGGATAGAAATGCTGGAGTGGAATGGACTGCTTGTATTGGTGCGCATATATCAGAGATTTTAGAGGCAGTCCGATATGATCCGATATGCATTTCTTTGCTGATATCAGACCGATATGCAATATCAATATCGGATCGGAACATCCCATCTCACTTTACTGGCACAACATTGCTGTTCTTGGAAAAAATGGAATTGGAATTCGAGATTGAAACACTACCATGTGGAGGCTTAATCAGCAACTCATTTGATACTGGTCTCAATCTAACAGACATTTATTTGTACTTCAAAGCTACATACTAAAGTTTTAGCAAAGCAGACCTACCTGCACCGCACTGTTGAGGAAGCAGCTGTTCTGGCCTGGCTCGTTCAGCAGTCCTTTGGTGGGGGCCAGTGACAGCATGCTCCCTGGCTGGTACGATTTCCCCAGATTGCCGCCCGGCTTCCTGAAAAACTTGGCCCATGCCATTGGATAGTGGGGTCTGCCTTCAAACAGGTGTGATGGTCAGACAACGGGGCTATTTGGGGCTGGGATCAGATCCCTTGGCCCCCTCAAAAAGTGAGTGCCCAACAGTCTGGGTCTATGTAATTCCACAAGCTGCAACAGCGGTCCTACTACACATGGGCTTCTAATCCATTTCTGCAGCTCATGAGGGAGGCGCTTTCCCTTAATGTGCAATTGAAAAAGTAAAAAAGAAAAAAGTTTTAAAAAAACTGCAAAGGTTATTACAATCCAAGTCTTTGTTTTGGGAAATCTTTGATGATCAGCGGTCTGATACTTCTGATAAGATGTGTTTTGACCACGAAGAAACATACATTAGTCATCCTGTTGGCTTGATAGTCCTACAAAAGGCTTTGGAAGGCTTGATGAATTCCAGAAACCAGATGTTGCCACATTGTCCTGATGCTGTTGTAGATATTCAGCTACGGTCAACTGTCCTTTTTAGAGGTTGACCCATAAAGTTTTAACCAGGCTGGACATCAAATACAGGTGAGCTGTGTTACTGAAAGAAAAAAAAAAACAAGATTAATGAGACTTAAGATTATTTCAATAGAGTTTATCAGTTGCTACTTTATCTAGTAAACATGTTCAGCTTTCTAGTATGTGTAGCTGCGCTTAATCTTGTCTTTTTCTTTTTTTTACAAAAACAAACTGCTTTCATGATAATGTTTTAATGTCAAACTGGACTTCTTAAATACACATCGACAAACAAAGCTTATTCATTAACTTTTACAAACACCCTTTGCACTGGAGCTATGTCAAACCTCAGTTGCACATTAACATTTCGTCATTTTATTCAAATTTCCTGAAAAATGTAGGCGATAATAACAACAACAGATATTCATATATATATAAAGGGTAAAAACATTTTTGAAGAAGAGCAGAATTTGCATACCAATATGCATGTCTGTGTATGAGAAATACAAAGAGAAGACGTACACAACAAGCAGTACCATTCAATCAATGGTAAAAGTGCTATTAGCTGCAGCGTGACTTCATTCAGTTCCAATTACTGGTGCTCAGGAGAAATAAAGCATCAACATTACCTGCTGTAAAGATCTCCTGTCATGACTGACAACACTCTTCCCCAGCTTTTAGTATTGATCATTTCTGAGCTCCTAATATTGATTAGTCAACCAACAGTGCTACTTTCCCCAAACACATTGCATTTTCCATTTCATAATCTAATATTGAACACAAACACAATAACAAACAGCTGCCACAAACCAGTGCCCAAAATCTTTCAGACTGCTTACTCTGTTGACATAAAAAAAAATTGAAAAATGTTTAGTTTGAAAATGTGAAAGAGGAAAAAAACAACTAATTCCAATAGCTGAGAAAGTTTAACCAGGAAGTAAAAGCACAAGATATATTGTACATATTTGTTTACAGCTACATGGCTATGGAGTAGTAACACAAGTTGAACGTTGGCTTGAGAATTACATTGTTTTTAGAAATATAGAAATACTGCCAAAGTTTTGTACGTGTGAGAGCTGCTCATTCACTTTGCCTGGCAGTGTCATTCTTTGATAAACATAACAACAAAAGAGCGCCAGCCTGACCTATTTTTTTTTAACATGAGATGAGAAGTAGAGGAAAATATAACAAACCAGTGAAGATACAGTTAAATTCTTGAAACTTGCAGTCCATGCATCTTTAATACAATGAGATACGGCAACAAATATTTGCTATAACTGCGCACCAGTGAACACAAACTGCTAACCTGAAAGGTTTGATGGATGAATATGCTTGTGTTGAGTGAGGCAGTGGAAGCTGTGCCTTGTTTATTACATTAGTGAATATCCCCAGAGGTACAAAGTCACAACCTGTGTTTTCTTTTATGTCATTCTAAACGATAACAAAGCTTGCCATGTGACTTTGTGAATAACTGAAGTTGTGGCAAAACAGATATTCAAGTGCCAATAAAAAGTAAAAAGAAGCAACAAGGAGCAATAGATGCTTGTGTGGTCCAGTGTGATTCATTCTCTTTTAGTCTGTTACACCTAAGAAAACAACCTCAAAGAATCAACCTCAAACATTTTGTTATTTAAAGTGAAGACAAAAATACTGCCCTACTTTGCAAACAAAGAAACTTCCCTCTAAAACTAACACTCTCCAGAACCACACAAAGCTTCAGCTAAAACCAGTTGGACAACATTGCCATCCTAACATTTCTGGAATCCTCAATGGATGTTGCAACAATGCAGCCTCACAGCAACTTAATGACACAACCTGAGGTGTAGTATTTACATGCAGCATTGAGCGTCTCCTTTACATTATACAACATGTATGTCAACATCTCTGCCTGTGCACAACCATCCTCCGTAACAACAGCATTCCAAGGCTCACTCAACCACAGAGTTGCTCAAGAGTGGCCTTTTTTAAGATTAGTTTCAGGGGTGGAGGGACAAGTGGAAAAAGTGTACACTCCACCAACACATTCCCAACTTCACCCAATGACACTACAAGCCCAAATATGTGTGCAATATATGTGTCTCTTTGTAAATAGTTTCCAACCACATGTGGGCACATCCAACTTGAGAGCGTATAATAAAACGGAAAAACATGTGTGGCATTTCTTTGATAGGAGAAACTACGTACATGAGGAGCTTTTATCATTAATCTCTTCTTTAATTCTTATAGCAGGGTGCCACCCCAGGTCTTCAAGATCAAATGAACCACAGATCGGTGGTGCAATTAATTTTCATACTATTTCTACAGATAACACAGTAACACCCAGCATGTTTGGGAAGCATTTAAACAAGCGCAAACAATATCACACACACCCTCATGTCCACGAGTCAACGTCACACTGATGGCATGGTGGGGGAAGGCAGTGAATGTTCTGCATTGTGACACTGCTGAAAACAGCATAAGTAAATATTTTAAACAGAATGCCTATCTCTGCTTCTTTATTGCATTATTTTGGAAACATTGCTAACCTCAGTTATTTAGAGTGGAAGTGGCACTAGCTCTTTTAAGATTATGCTGCGTTGACTGAGGGTAAAGTGCGTTGGTTAAACACACAGAAAAATAGTCACTTCATTTTCATTGCTTATGGGAAGCTGGCACGATTTTTGTACCTGGCCACTTTGTTTTTGCACTGTGAAACACTGACCACATTCTTAGACATGGACTTGCTTAGTTGCAATCCAGAGAGGATAGACTGGCACATGCTGTACCTTGTCTGTGCGCAGGGAAAGAGGTGAAAGAGTGTCGAGTTAAGAAAGCGTGTAATCTGTGAGCATGAACATTACTGCTTTTCACACAGTTGTGTTTTATGACAATATAATAAAGGAGGCTTAATTTTACAAATTGAAAATAGATCCCTCCCCAATCAATTTTAACCGAAAGCAGCTTGTTTGTTTATGAATGTAGGTGGAGAAAATGACTCAACATGGCGAGTCACAACATTGTCCAGGAGCCAAGATTACATCATTGTCTAAAGTAAGTTAAGACGGCTGGTGACATCCCACTATTCCAAGCCTTATTTCTTCAGGCCAATTTTTCTTTCATCGCTGAATATACAGTACATGTATATATTTTCACTGCAATATGAAAGTCTGTAATATAGATATAACTGGTGGACCAAAACAAAAGGCAATTTTACTTTTTCTCTAAGGAGCACCAGTCCAGGAAGTCCAGTCTTCCTGTGTAAACAAAGACCCGCTCAGACAAGTCAAGCAAAGAACAAGACTGATTTCTTTTCCTTTGTCATGGGGAAACTGCTAAGGCTAGCACCTCGACACAATCAGCCAAAGAGGGTGTTGTGCATCAGCAGCTCCGACAAGCTTCAGTAAGCCAGTACGACACGTGTGGTGTGAAGGCACAGGGATTCTGATGCTAGAATATACCTACAGTGATCTGTTGATGGATAGCCTCATTATAAATGATTCAACTGATCTCCCTAATCTGGAATGCCAAGAGCTGCTGATGAATCAATCTGTGGGAAATTGAGTCATGCTAATTCAGAGTTTATACGATGTAAAATTAGATGCACATTGTGGGAACAGCATCAAGGCGAGAGTAGTATTAGATGAATATGAAGAGACCTTTGTTGTAACAGTTAAGCTTACAGTTAAACCATTTTTTCATGGATCATGCACAGTTGAGCTCAATGATATTAGGAATGCGAGTAAATACTGTTGAATATCGTGATGATAATATGACTGGTGATGAGTAAACAGTATATTGATGTCTTTCTGCTTTTGTTCTGCCTCTAACATAGCCTCCATCCACATTTACCACAGTTCAAGCAATCACTGCAATAGGTACACGCCTTTTGCAATATGTATAAGGTGCATGTTGTTACTGCGACGACAATACAATTCTGATATATTGTGCAAACCTTACAAACTCATTTTTAATCTACCCCTTTCTTGCGAAAGCACAATGTGCTCCACAGCACAGGACAACTTTCAACGCACTGATATTTTCAAAATAAGTCGACGTGCAGTCTATCTTTTCCTCAACATAACTTTCCATCATCTCCTGCTACACCTCAACTCGGGTCCCTTTTTTAAAAAGTGTGCTATATTAAGAAAACCACTCACTTCTGTACAAACAATGCTGGCAACCTGCTGCTACAGCGTGAGGTTTTAGATTGCATGCCTAAGTCTCAGAATAAGAGGCATAACATGTAACACAAGAGCAACTGCATCTGTCCCACCATGGCGTCTCTTCCTTTTACAAATAACTATTTTCACCAATGGTTTATTGCTGGAAAAAAAAAACGAACATTTTATTGAATATGAGCAGTTCTATTTCGAACAGGCTGTATAAAATCAGACTTCCAACCCAACGTTTGTAAATGGCTAAGAAGTCCCAATAAATATATATATAAAATCGTCTTGGATAAAACAAAAAAAACACAAAATTATACTTTACATAAATTGCTATGTAGAATGTGTGAATAAAGGACATACAGTACACAGATGAAACAAATCTTATTACATGACATTACATGGGATCAATCCACTATATCAGGCCTTGGTGATCCTCCAGTTAAATCTTGGAAAAAGCTGAAAATATCCTAACAAGGAACAGAATAAAAAAATATGGACAGGGTGCATCGAGTCTGCAGAGAGACATTGCAGTTTATTTTTTCTGGTTAAGTTGCACATATATTTACTCAACAATTAATTGAAAACTGAGCACTGGGACACCAACACTTAACAAGCTCTCTATTTCAGGTGCAGCAGACTTCTTACACATTGCATTCTTTAAATGCGGGGGGTGCTGTGCCAAGCTGACATAGGGCGATAGGCAGGGTACACCCTAGACAGTTCGCCAGTCCATCGCAGGGCCACACATCGAGACAAACAACCATTCAACCATTCACTCTCGCACACACACAGGGAGAACATGCAAACTCCATGCAGAAAGACCCTTGTTTCAACCGGTCTCGAACCCGGGTCTTCTTGCTGCAAAGGCAAGAGCGCGAAACACTACAACAACCGTGTGGCCCAGTTTTTAAGTCCCCACATCAGGACAAACATCTCATTTCCATAGCTTTAATTTTCTGTAATTTCTGAACAGACAATTGTTTCCCAATTTAGATCTGCTTGACTGATTAAAAGCTGGGACAGGGAAAATACAAACGTGCCTGAAAACATACAAGTTCCTTAGAACATGCAGCTCTTGCATGTAAAAGAAGCAATAAAACGTGACCGTGCACACTAAAGCTTTAAAAACAACAATTGAGCTTGACTGTAAAACTCTCCACAGACTGCAGTCATGGTTTGAGCCTTTGGGCAATCAATGCACTAGCCGTTTCCTGCACGGACTTCCTGCTCAAAGGCCTGCCGCTTTCCAGCACACGGTCACCACGTTCAACACTATGAAGCTGAACAGGTCACCCACACCACACAGAGTCAACTGTTATTCCTTACTGTGTCCAGCAGAGGAAAAAGCATAACAAGGGCAACATGTTCTAGGATTCCATATTCAATAGAACATGATTGAAAAATAACATCCTCCCCTATCCTCTCATCATTGATTCCTTAATGTCCTCCCACTTGACAGGAGCTTGCAAAGATAGATATAAGGTTTACTGATGATAATGCCCACAAAAAAATATTTTCAAACATAATATGCAAGTGAAACTTGAAAAAGAAGTTAAGACCCAAGTTAATCAAGTATTTAATACACTTAATTGCCATAGTAATTAATCTAGCTCAGTCAGATGGGCCACGGGAGTCTCAAAATAAATGTGTGTATTTTTTCCCAGCCTTCCACATTAAAAATCGTTTGAGAAACACTGATCGAGCAAAAATAATGAACAATGAGCAAACATTGTAAGTAGCTAAATTCACAGACTTCATGCACTCTTCTCCACATGCTTGCAAACAAAGACGTGACACAAGGCTTACTGTCAAAACTGGTTCTTCAGCATGCCTCCATAATTACTTCACCACCTTGGTCCAAAAGGAAATGTTCCACACAGCCATGAACACTAAGCATGAGTGTGCATGATGTTTATAGGGCTGATGACTTCACTGCCTCGTCATCACAGTGCAGTGCTTACAGGGCTCAGGTCTGCTGATCTGGGGGTCTTATCACTGGAATGAATTAAAGAGGTAGAGACCAGTTCACAGAGTGCACTGAATGGGGGAGGACTGCCAGCGAGTTTTCAATGAGCTCCTATAAACTCCAATGTGTTTGTTCAAACAAAAAAAAAGGTGTTCATAATAGAATAAATGACTAAACTCAACCGCAAACCCGTCAGCCCACAGCAAAACACAGGAGGAGACAAAGATGTAAGACTGTAAACGAAATAGCCTTATATAAGGGGTGTTACAATTAACTGACACAAATCGGTAATCAGTTAGAAGGTCTCCTTCTTCCTCGTTTGTCTGCTTCTCCCTTTAGGGATCGCCCCAGCGGATCATCCACCTCCATCTTTCCGTTGTAAAAGACATAATTAGGTTGAATCGACCACTGTATTGATCTATATGCATTATAAATATTTTTATATATATATATATATATATATATATACATATATAAATAATCTTTTACATGACGTTGCTGTTCATAACACATTTACACTGATGTATTTACCATCTCGTTATAATTAACACAGATGTGTGCAGCCCATGTATATTTGGGATTCATTGATCATCTCAGATCAGACATCCTGTGATTTTGTCCAATATCAAACTAACAACATTTATCGTGTCAATTAATCCCTCACTATGACTTGGTTTAATTATGTTGCTAATGCCGTTACATCCTCACTGGGTCTTCAAACAACATTCATCATCATCTCATTTTATGAGACTCTCATAACCATCGTGTGTCTCACAACTCACAAAATAATACTTTGTGTTCCCAACTGGTTAACTAATTTTCCATCCATCCATTTTCGAGCAGTTTATTGTCCACAAGAGGGTCGTAGGTGGTGCTGTGCCAATCTCAGCTGACATAGGGTTATAGGCAGGGTACACCCTGGACAGTTTGCCAGTCCATCGTAGGGCCACATAGTGACCAACAACAATTCACTCAATTTAGAGCTTCCAATTTACGTAATTCCCATATAGCATGTTTTTGGACTGTGGGAGGAAGCCGGAAAACCTGCAGAAAACCCACACAAACACGGAGAGAACATGCAAACTCCATGCAGAAAGGTCCTTGTTCCAACCAGGGCTTGAACCCCCGGGAATTCTTGCTGCAAGACAAGAGTGCTAACCATTTTGCCTCAGGGTTAACTTATTTTTTCTGTCCAAATGATTTGATTGAGCCCAAAATCAAAATTTACAGTGTCATGGCAGCAAAGACAGTGAGGGTAATAAATAATTAACATTTCACATCTATGAATGTAGACTAAAGAAAGATGAAGACTGTTAACATTATAAAAATAATATACACTATACAATATATACATTAAGTAACCAGAATATACACTATATGAGGTTTATATTTACAATGTAAACCAGACATTTCTTATTTTTTTATATGCATCTACAATATCAGAAATGCTTGTTCTAATTTCAGGCATTTACATTTTTTTTAGATATTTCATTGAATTTCCAGCATGAAATGATGCAATTTGCAATCTGCAGATTATTATTTTTTTATTGTTCTATATACTATGCCAAATAATGTTTTAAATCAATACACACAGCACATGTTGTAAACAATTCATATTCTTGAGTGCCTAGTTTTGATTGAGAGTACAGTTTCAAATATTTTTGACAGACAAGTCGCTTCAAGATACACTTCCCAAATCGTTCAGGCTTTAAAAATAACTATTTGAAGATAACAAGTGATGCATTTGGCTTTTTCCAATTTGTAATTGAAAATCAAATGTCTATAATATTTTAATAACTCCATATACTCCATATCGTCATAACATAGTATATAATATACATTTAAGTAAACCGACAGATGTTTAGGGACTAGTGAATACACAGTTCAACAGACTAAGAGGTGGAAATGCAATCGTAATACATGAGGAATGACCACGACAGGCTCGTTTTCACACTATTTCACAATAAAAAGTGACGCACAGTGCGGTGTCAACAACAAGGCCACTACGTGTGACTTTCACAATAAAACACCAACAAAAAGTTAAATACAACAACCAGTCACACTGACAGCTCAGCTCACGACGCAGGACCACGAGATGTTTGGTCATCTACATAGAATATACACCAAATATATATACCAACTAAATAAGGCTATATCGTTTAAATGGCCGACTTATAGAGGCAGCAGCTAGCGCTAGGGCCTACCTGTTTTCCTACTCACCTGTGCTCCAGGTTACAGGCTACATTTCCGCTCCCACGTTCAGCACGAACATTTAAACCACGAAAGTTTGCTTCATTATGTCTAACGCTTGTGAGAAAAATACCAAATCTACTCACCAAAGAGGGACTGTCACAAACAACAAAGTGTGGTTATTGTCCTCCGGTGTGGAGTTAAGTGGAGTTTGCCTGAGTTTCGGGGGAAGGAGGAGGAACTGAAGCCGTCGGGACTCGCTGGTTGAGAGGGAGGGAAGCTGGAGCCGAGAGCACCAGGGAGAAAACAAATAAAAAAAGTCTGATACAAACGCCGCTCAAACTTCACTTTCACTCCCTGACTCTTTCTTTGTTCTTGCTTTTTTCTTCTCTCTCAGAAATTCCACTTCGTCCGCAGCAGCAGCAGTTTGTGTCCACTTGCCATAAATTCCGGTTTGAAGGGGCTGCGTACGCTCCTGCCTGCAGCAGTTGGCTGATGAGTGGCGGTAGTGAGCAGCAGTGTAGTGTAGCGTAGTCTCTCTCTCTCTCTCTCTCTCTCTCTCGACTTTGGCACCTGAAATACTGGATTAGAGACGTTTTCAGAGCTGAGATGTCAAACCCCGCCTCTTCAACACTGCAGTCTGCCATGCTACACACTACATTACTGCTATGCTCACACACACAACTGTGATCCGCCTTGCTACTGTATACACACACACACATGCAGCAGCAGTTGGCACTCTGCTTGCAGGCTCGTTAATGTTGCTTTATGGTGCAGGGGTTTTGCAGTTTGCTGCCCACACACCATAATGCCCAGTGTTAAAACTGCAACACACAAACACACATGCTTCACAGTTTGCTTAAAAGTTGCTTAAATCACTCAAAGTGCACTTATATCTGTCATTTTAATTTATGCAGCAAAAACTGCAATAAATCCTTGGACGGACAAGATCTGAGCACTAGTTCAGCGTTCAATGATGAAGCATGCTGTCAAATTTGTTAACCATTTACCTGCAAGCCCAACACTGTGGTGGTAATTTAAAATGATGTATGTGAATAAGTGAAATAGGAGATGTACAGTATGATACCTGGACACCATATGTATGATCCTGTGACTGTGTATACAGAAAGAAAGTTAAAAGACCTTGCAGATAAAATTATTTATTGTGTATTCTGAATAATGATGTCAATTTAAGTTAGTAGTTTGTGTATGTAACCTTAAAAATGTTATGTACAGTTAAGTCAAAAGGATCTTTTTTGGTTTACACATTTCAAATGAAATTAGAATATCAACCACAATAGACAAGTTCAAGGAGTATAAACCTCATGATTTTAGCATGTATGTACTGATTTATTTAGAACATAAACAAACAACAATTAAATTGCAGCCTTTGCAGTTTTCTAATTGTGCTGCATTAAATAACAATTTTGATTGGAAAACAACTGATTGTTCCAGAAGGCATGTGCATTCTTTTTTGTAAATTTCTTCCTCAGGTGGTTAAAGGCACAATAACATATTGATATTTAATATTTCAAATTGTAGGAGTTAAGAGGAATTTCTGCTTATAAAATAATCACTAGAGGGGTGAGGGGTCACAATGTATCTGCTTTCTCCAGCCTTTCCCCAGGAAGTACTTGAAAGGGCCCCTTGAAGACACAATGCTATTTCCCTCCTCACACATTTCCTCTGGGGACACATAATGCTTCCTCTTCAAACATAGAAAAGTTGTAATGTGCAATAAGTTTGCATGTTATGAGCTTTCATGATCTCAGTATTATCAAGTAACTGCGTGCTATGCTTTTAGGAACTAAAATAACCCACTCACCTGGTAACAGTCTAGAAAATGGATGGACAAAAATAATATTTATTTCCTTTTTTGTAACATATTGATACAGGATCTACAAACAAGTATTTTATTAGTGTGATTCTCCGAGCTCACACAGTGTAGAGAGGTTACACATTATGACACACTGGCTGTAGGCCTCCTCGCTTTGAAGCCACTGAATATCTTATTCACCCTATAAATTATAAATCAGACACCTCAAACAGATCAGGTCTTCCACAGGTCTTTCTTTTTTTTTCTTTTCTGACCTTGGTGGACACTTTGCAGAGCAGCAGCTGAATGTGACCATTTGTGTGTCGTCAGCATTGCTGCTCAAATGTCTAAAAAATTACTGTATCATATTATTTCCCTCACTGACACGCTTGAAATGACTTCTGCAGAGCACTGCCTCACTGTTGTTTTTGGTCATGGTGAATACATTTTTAAACCTAATTGCTGTATTTGTTTGTTTCAACATTGTGTTGGCAACTTTGCAAATATTTCAATTTGATTATTTCTCCCTCTTTCTCTCACCGAATATAGTAAATCATCCATGCTCTGAAATGCAACATCTCAGCAAAGCACTGATTGTACACAAGTGTGATTCTGTTGTGAAGGGCATTTTATTTTCAGATTAATTAGCGAGACTTTGCCAGCTCCACAAGGAGATGGTGCACATGGTAAATGTCCCACTGAGAACTGGTGCCATTGCCTTGACTTCTCACCTTGGGAAGCCCCAATGAACAGCATGAGATATGCTGAACACAGTGGATGAAGACAGCTCAAATGACAAAACTGTGCCCTCTTTTTGTCCTTTTTGTAATTTCACCAGCAGTAACAGCAGCAGAGCCTAATTTAAAATTTGACATGTCAGATATTTTTTATTTTGCCCTTCAGAGTCACTCCCCCCCCACTGATCCATTGATGATTGGCATCTAAAAACCATTTCACCACACATGTGCTGTGCTATTTGAGCTAGGATATTTTTAGCAATGCTGTCTGGCTTTTGAGTCCATATTTAACCTAAACCCTACAAAAAAGACACAAAGTGTGGAAACTGCACCTTGAGTCTGTCTTTCTGTATTTCAAAACACGAGGAATACAGGAAACATGGATATAACGTTTGTTGATAACAGGATGCTGAAAGATGCTTTACATAGGGTCATGAAATCAAACACAGGGAAGAAAATACACACAAATGTCCTGATTTTTGTTACAAATTGAACAGTAATCTAATTATTTGTATTTCCCATGTGGCGCCATGGGAAATGCAAATACTTATAAGGAACAGCTTGTACTAATGAAGTAATTATGTAACGAGGATCTTGTCACTTGTCCCAACCGTGCATATAAAAACAAACAAATGTTGGATGACAAATGCACTTATATTTGTTAAAATAACTTATAACAAATATTTTCAGTAAAATATGTGTGTGATGATACTGGATTACCATTAAAGAGGAAACACACTGAGGAGATGGGAGATGATACCGCTGAAGCAGCGACTGCTATAATTAACCTGAGATTAAAGTCAGGTAATGGTAAGGGTATTTCTTTCTTTTTCTTTTTTGGAACAAAACTGCTGCTCAGGTTTCAGTTAGAGGCTCTCGGTAGGGAGCCTTTGTTCCACCAGTTGCAACATCTGGCCCTGTTATATTTCAAAATAAAGGACTGAAGAAAGCAAACCTCAAACAGGTACATCAAGTCTACATTGTAAATTGTTCACTCGATTGGAATTTGTACTATCATGGTGAATTGGCATTACTTAACACACACCATGCTGTCCCAACAGGTGGTGGATTTCATAATACACCATGGAAGCAGGTCTTGTGGGCTTTTTTACTTTACTTGTTTTTATTTTGAATTTGTTCACATTTTGTTTTCGACCCCACGTTGGACCAGGCTCTTTGTTTTACTGCAGAAAAGTGGATGACATAAGCATCACTTTTTGGCAATGGACCGAGTTGCTTTAATTCTGGAGCGCAGCCAAAGTGGTGACTGTGATATATTTCACTGCTGTGTTTGTTATATCCGCGGTAACCACAGTTCATAGTAGAAAGCATGCTATCACCTCAGTGCTGTCTGTGAGGCAAAGTATACCCTTCTGTGCCAGAGAAAACATATTCATTATTCTTTCCACAGTATCATTATCAAACATGAGGCTATTTCCTCCCATCACCATGTTAAAGATATCTAAAGCAATTCTCAACATTTTCCCAGTTATATTAAATGGGAAAAAGCATTTAACTTGCATTAAAACATTAAAGTGAATATTTTAATGCTAAATTTCGGTGTTAGCAGTTAAAGTAAGTTAATAATTCTTTACTCACCAAAGAGAGACGGTTAACATGTACTAACCAGTCAGGAATATAGATGAGACCCCTAAGGTAAAAGTCAAAGGCAGGATTACTGAGACAACAAAGCTCTAATTGGTCTCAAGGGCTTATCCAAGTAAACAAAACGATCTTAGCTGTTCATTAGCCCAAACAGGCTAATTACATGGCACCATAAGTGAGCATCACTCAGGAATCCTTTTCCTAATTTATATGTACCACAAGATCAGGAAAACTTAAAGACACACTCATAAACAAGCAGGTTCATGGCTGGATGTGCACATAACATGCAGGCAGCCACCCTCGTATGCACTCCTGACACTTGACAGATTGGAAATTTGCTCAGAGTGACACATAATCTAACCTGTTGCGTCACTTCACCTCATTTCAGGAGTGGAATGTGTGCTCCATCACCTTTCACCTCACCTCACTGTCAACCCAACACCACCCTACTGACCTGTGGGATGTTTTATTTTAACTCATATTTTTAGGCATCCCAATGAGCAGTGTGCATGATCATGTGAAAATAAGCACCTGCTGTGCCCATCTATCAGGCTGACCGAGTCTGTCATGTCATCAGGTGAGAAGGATACACGCCAAAACATTTACGCTGTGGATTAGCTTTGCAGTTACATGTGGATTTCTGTGTCAGGAGGGCCCTTTAACCTACTAATGGTTAATCACAGATTTCCATCATGTATTGTGAAAAATGTGAGCTCAAATTTCACCGGCAACAATTTAAAAACATGTCGGTATGCAAAATTCTCTCCTACAACAGCATTACAGCTCAGTGCCCTTGGAATTTTTAGTTCACAACATTTGTTTTCTCGCTTGACCCATGCATACTTAAAGAGATCCTTCTGGGATATTGCCTGGTCATGTAGCACAACCTTTAAGCAGTCGTCTGTGTCAGCAGCTCACTGCTATCTCAGTGATGGTTGCTGTGTGTGCAGATGGAAACCCCAGGGACTTCAGCTCCCAAACATGACAGTGAATGCAACAACAGCAGAGTCCACTATTAAACGCTGATAAAGGAGGTGAAGACCAGCTGCTCACCTATGGCTTCAGTTATGTGACAGAGTGAAAAAAAACAACAACATTTGAATTAAATCTGACACTATCCCTCTATTCTTCCTCGTGCTCTTACTCAACAGGAGTGGACACAACAGGAATTAATGGCAAGACATTCCCTCTCACCAAAAGGCCACCCTACTCTCCAGAGCAAACTCCAGACTTAACAGCATGTAATTCCGTGTCTGGTGCTTATTTGTGCCATTTCATGCCAAGGCAAACACGCCTGAGGGGAAAGTGGTTGCAGTTAGAGACAAATAATCAAATTGTCTGGCTCCCCGACCCCTCAGTCTACGCTACAGTCCCTGCCAATAATATTTCCGTTGCTGTGTTTTGATAATGGCTACAATCAAAGTTCGAAGAGAGTTCATGTCTGCCCTTGATAAACAGTGCTCAATATTTACAATGGTACTTGGCAGAGCTACAGGCTCTGTTGGATGCTGGGCATGTGAGCTCTACATACCCCCCCCCCTCCCGATGAGGCTAGTAAGAGGAATTCAATAGGAGTCAGAAGAGAGGGAGTGGCACCGGGGGCTGAACATTCCAAAGGATCTTCAACAGAGGCGAGGAGTGCTGATGCTGGACTTACTCACATGGCTGTAGGAAATTTGAGAGGCATCTCTTAATTCATTCTTGGAGACGGTGTCTCCGTATGCGAAATTAAACACATAACATTTCACAAGATAGACCTTACCTTGCAGACAATCACAAATTCAAAAGAGTATTATCTAATTTCATAAAATGTTCAGATTAACGGCCACTGACCAGGTAATAAGATCGATCTGCTGATTTGAATGCAAGACAGACTAGAATATGTCATTGCCAGACTCATAACTTATTTAGCTGTGACACCGAAGCTCAGTCAAACATTACATTACAAATTCCATGTTATCAAGCATATAACATTGTCTTTCGGAGATTGACAGCGTCAGCGGCAGTGGGATTTGACCCCTCCTGACTGATCTGCAGTGTTAGTCCGTCTGACGGTCCATTATTTTGTCTGCTGTATCATATATTTATCAAAGTAAAACCCTGGATGTCAAAGATTTATCTTCAATCACAGATGTTTGCAAAAGTTTAAGAAAAAAAAGAACATAAAATCATGGCGGGCACATTTTCTTTGAATTACTCATTAGAAGCATTAACCACTGACAGCAACAAGCTACCAAGCAAAAAGAAAGAAAAAGCTGTTTTGTGTTTAATGGGGAGGTTATAAATCTTTTCTACTCAATTATAAATAACTCTATGATGCTTAATTGTAAACCTTTGGTAACTTTCAATCAGGCAAGTGCTTCTGTATGAGCCCGTTATGTCGGAGATAGAGGTTCTGAAGTGCTATATGGCCATAAACAGAGACAGATAAGGAGTGGGCACAGTCAGCTCATCAATCCCACTCCTTCGACTGGGCACAGCCAAAAGGTGAGAGACACATCATTCAAGCCGCGCGTGTCAGTGAGGTAGATTTGATTTGTCAGACAGTGTAACCTTGAGGCTTGTACGGCGACTCACATGTATCTCTGGCCTCTCAAATGGTATGGTAAATGATGGCTTTGCATACAGCTATAGCACACAGGCTGGCCATCACTCATTCAAGTGAGCCTTGTGCAACACACATCATTATCCAAACCATGCCTTGAAAGTGCATATTAATACTATCAATTTCAGTGACAGGAAATGAACCCAGAGCGTGAAAAATGAGACACCGGAAAAATAATAATAATGCTGGACTCAAACACCATTTTATTTAGCTAAACTTGTGCTGCAAGATAAAATATACTTAATACACATTCATTTACAACAAGCTCCATTTATTCCAGCAGTGTCCCTGCCCCCTGTACATTAACTCATGATTCATTTCAGTGCAAGAGATGACATCACTGAAAAAAACACAAGGGATGCTGCACATACGATTACTTCAACCAGCCGATTCCAACAGAATGCTTTTTCTCACCCTGACCGAAAATGTTTCCCCTGCTCACCATGACCTTGGGTGCAGCGACTAACTTGACAGCATCTCTGTGTGACTTCATTATGGGTTCAAAGGTCATCTGACTCAGGGAGCGGCACAGGCTCAAGGGAAACGGTGGGGAGGGGGACTGCATCGCTCGCCGTCAACCACCCCATAGCGGATCTGTTGAAGGTGGGCCGAGGTACTTTTGTTTCAGCCCGGAGATCGGGGAAGTCAGGCAGGGCTTCGACCTGTGGCAGTTTGACGGGAGCAGGTGTAGGTGCCTTGCTGAAGCCACCAAATGGGATTGCCACCCTGGATGTGACAGAGTGACAGTGTGAACAGTAGTGGTGATGTGCCAACAAGAGGGACAGTGACACTTTCAGTGATGCAACTAATTAAAGCCAAGCAAAGAATTACACCGGGGACATACTCTAAGCTCCTTAGAGGCAAAGGCATACTCAGCACTATGCAAATTTTATAGACAAAAAGATGAATAGTACATTATGATGCCTAATGTGAGAAAATGCATCACATTTATTTATATATATATATATTTCCCATTTCCCCATACTTTTCACATGTGCATCCCAGTGGCCACTGTGGCACTGTCTTGTTTTAAATCGCAAATGTTCACGTTATCTCCTTGAACTTTGGCAGTGACAGACGGGTAAAATGTTTTGAACAAAGAGGTCAAAAAATGTTTGTCAGCTACCTCTAGTGGCCAGGGAAATTATGACAGGAGCAAAAAAAAGTTAGTTTTCCTTGTTTTAACCCTCAAGTTACACATATGGGAGGTCAAGCTGGCAGTTTCATTCTTTTGATGACCACATTTTATTTCTGTAATATTAACCTTGTATTCTCTTTAAAAAAATATCAAACAGCTCTTTAAAAAAATATCAAAAGCAAATTTTTAGCTACCGTATAGTCCTGCCACATTATGAAGGGTTAGTTTTTCAACTGTATTTTTTTAAACTAACTGTGGTATCTACCTCCTCCCATTATAGCATACGTCAACATTTAAAAGAACGTTCCCATTGTGACCATATCTGAAGGTATAGGGCAGGGATATTCAACTAAAATTCTATTAGGTCCACTTCAAGAAAATTTCATCAAGCAAATGCCCAGAACATCATAATGTCTAACTTGCGTTCTTATTTAGTAGTGGGATATATACTGAAGTAGCCTAGTAGTCTGCATGTAATCAACAACTGACTGTCAGATAGAAAGAACAATTCAAAAACATCTCGATACAATTATATACAGTAGATATGTATTATTTTCTTCTCCCTTAAAGGGAAAGAAGGGCTGCATATAAAAATAAATTGGTGGAAATAAATAAAATAATAATCTTAAAATAATTACTAGACTGGTTTTGTGCTTCCAAGGGGAAAAAAAATCATTGTTCCGGTGTTTCATGATTAACTGAGTTTTAATGATGACTTGCTCTTCACCTGTGTGGCTGTTACCTGTTAAAACTTTTGTAACCTGGTAGATCTGGTTGGGGCTCTGGTTCAGCCATGCAGGTGGTGAGGGTACGAGCTAAGGTCGGGTCGCTGATGATGGCCTGCTCCCAGGGTGAGAAGTAAGACTTGGGGACAGCCGTGGAGTTGAACTTCTCTGGAGGGATGTCCTTCAAAGGACCTCCATAGCCTGGGTGGGAAATACAACAGACAGCAAAGAGCTTTTCAACACAAAATAAAGGATAGATGTTACATTTTGTTTTGTTTTAATATCTCTTATTTTGTGTTTGTGCAAAGTAGGTTTACCTACAGGCTTTCTCTCTAAGTTTGCATCTATTTTTTTCCAAGATTGAAGCCATTAATACTTAAGATTGGAATACCCCTTTTTCTTCAGCCCTTTAGACCTTGCTCACAGCAAATCAAATCAAGAAGCAGCTTCTCTGTGTGTGTACATGCCTGCATGCATGTCTCCCTGCATAGTCTGTGTGTGTTGATGGGTGAGGCCGATCAAAAGCACTATCCTTCAAACCCAGTGCTTCACTCAGGGGGGGCTCCTTGGCTGAGCCATTGCATAACACGAGGTGTCACGTCCTAAGCTCTCACAATGAACAATCCCCCTTCCTGAGTTTATGTTTTGCCCTGAGGAGGAAGCAGGAGAGACCAAACAGACCTGTGGGGAAGTTTACAGATGTTCTTTCTTGGGGATCTATTACAAAACATTCCCCTGTTCGCCTGGAACATTGTTCTTGAGCTTTGACATTTTGGCTTATTTGATTTATTTATTTATTCTTCGGGGATGGACCGTTTTTACTAACTCTTCCTAACTCTTCCTAACTCGCCTAACTCTTCTCTAAAGAGAATGAGTGGAAATTAAAGAGTGTCCCCAAAAAGCATGGAAAGGTTGGAAGCAATGTCATGATGCTGTCATTTTGAATATGAATAACCCCATTTAAAAACCATGGTCTTAATATTTAAGATAGCTAAGTTATTTTTTTTTACTTTAGTTTAAAAATAAAACAAAAAAAATTCATATAACACTATTTTTTACTATTTTAATGTTTTTTTTATCAACAATTATAAATTATACATTTGCTTTCTATGGTAAATTATATAATCTGTTAAGCTTTTATTAAGTAAATTAATTAACTGGTTCAACATGTTGCTGCTAGTACATGGCCATACAGTAGAAGATGCACCCATGGGTAGATGAGTGTGCTATTTTAAGAGTTCTTACAATTTGATATCTTATAAACTTTGGCCTTATTTCTGCTACAGCTGGAGTGACTTTATTCAGAAAGTAAAGGGTGGTGTCTGATTCTGGGATCCTGAAAAAAACCACACTGTGTAGACATGCTCATCCCTCAATCAGTGCTGGTTGTGTGTCAACTACTGAGACAAAAGGGTGGATTTGAGTGCAAAGCTGATGGTATCAGTGGCAGGGGGAGGCAAACAGGAAACACTTCCCGTTAGTCAATTTTTTAACAAGATAGGCGATGCTGACTGTAACGAGATTGAGAGAAAAAGGGAAATGTGGAGGAGTAGATGTGAAACAAAGTAGTGGCATTTTGATAGAATGAGAGAAGGAGAGGAGCACAGACAGAAAGAGGGAGGATAAAAAGTTAAAATTGTATTTTGGTCATGCTCAGCAGATTCCAGACAAGAAAGAAATGTTTTCCTACTCCATCAAAGCCTGCACGAGTACAAACAATGAGAAACAGTTGAATCTTTATGCGGAGAGCACATCAACTCAACACAATTTCTCCTGAGCCACACTGTGTATTTTGAAAACAAATTAAGCATAAGACATGATTTAGTCTGGAGGAAAAAAACATTTTATAACGTCAAATAAATTCAAATCAATGTCAGCAAAGGTATAAAAATAGAGAGACAGATTCAAGTGCATTGTTTTACATGACTAAGGTCAACCGCTTTGTCAACTCAGCTTTAGCTATGGTTTATCAGTGCTGTAACAGCCTTGAGTCCTTGAAATGTGAAATTAAATGCTACCTACCCGGGGCAATACTATCTGGATTTGGCACCATTCCTGTATCTGCTATGTCAGACGGTACTTTCGAGGGTTGGTTGTCTCCAGAGTTGTTCTTGCCACTGTGGCTGACCATGGGATTCCCATTCTCTGTTTGGAAAACCACTGAGTTCTAAAAGAAAGAGCAAAGTGGTTAGTTGAGCTGTACAAAGGGGTTGAGATGGAATTTTTCTGAGCATTTTATCCTTGACACCAAGTCATTTTCAGCCATTTCGGGGCTGTGAAAAAAAGCTTCAAACATAACAATGACATGAAATGTTCAATTGTTAAAAGTGACCAACAGCTAAGAACATAGGAGAGACAGAGTGGGGTTCATTAGGTGCCATTTACAATGGCATGAAAAGAGACGCACATATTTCTTGTCAAATAATAAAACAATAACCATAGAGTTCCCTGATTTATTTAGTTTTATGGAAACACAATAAAAATGTCATGGCTAATTCTTATTAAAACCAAATGTTCTTCTTTCCTTCACATTGACTGAAAGTTGTTAAACCAAATTCTTTCACATTTTCCATGCTGCAGAAACAAGAATAGAAATCGTCTCCTTGTCCACTTTTACTCAACGTGGGGAGCATTGTTCTCTGGGCTGGAACGAAATGTACCGCAGCCCGTGCATCCAGCTTTTATCCCTCCGAAAGGATATTTATGATGATTTACTACAGGACTTCCTCAGGAAATGTTGACAACTTGAAACAAAATCCCTCCATTGCCCTGAGCAATAAACAAACCAGAGATATGTGAGCCCGACTCACTTCAAAAGATGAGGGAGGGGAAAAAACTACCCTGGAGTATAATAATTATTTTATCTATGGGCTTCAAGAGGAAGGCAAGCAAAAGTACACAAGCCAACACAAAACTTAATGAAAGACAATACAGCCAGTGTTGTTCATTAATTAAACTTAGTTACTTTATCTTGGATTCAGTTCTATTGCCAGTTTGGGTACATAAAACACTTAATATTATTCCAGATCAGTCAAAGCTGCTGGGAAAAGAAAACGCTGAGTTGGCACAATGCCCAAGGGACATTAATAAAGTCACTGATGACTGGCTATTGGACTTTCACTGCTAATATTTTGTGCCACTCCATGTATGTAAAGCAAGTAAAATAAACACGTCAAGTGCTTAATCTTTTCCACATAAAGTTTTCCAGGATGTGAAGTATTGTGTTAATGTTTTTCATGTGATGGAAAGAAAAATTGTGTTGAAAATTAATGGCTGTTCATACAGAAAACACGTGTTGCTGTATAACGTGTGTGCAATAACCCAGTTTGTCAGTGGGTTTTAATAGTTGAGGCTTTATACATAAGCTGGATATATTCTTATTCTCATAAATGTATGTACAGTAAAAAAAGACACACACAGTAAAAAAGACACACATATACTTTCATTTAGAGGGTGAGATCAAAGTATAGGACTGTATGCTAAATATGAAGAAAGAACCAGGAGCAACATAGTATAAACATTTATAGACTGGAAATAGCAAGACAGCAAAAGAGCGCTGCCCAGTCTGTACACAAACTGAAGTGTACTGAAGTGTAAGGGACTATATTTAAAGTTCCTTAAGTCAAGAAATAGGCTCATCAGGAGCATAAGCATGAATTTATGTGTGTAAAACATATGGATTAAATATAAAATAAACAGTTCTACCTTTAGACAAAGCATGGTTTACGATCTGCAGCATCACATGCGATCACTGCATTGTTGTTTCTGCTTACGTTGAGCAGCTTGTTGTTTTCATTCCGGATGTTCTCAAAGGTGTATTTTTCTGAGCGCCTCTGGCGCATTTTGAAGAGACGGGAGCCACGGTTGGAGGCAAGAGACAGCTCCTCCAGCATGATGTCCTTAGGCACGCTCATTTTCTTCCCAAGATCCATCTCTATATCTGAACACAAAGAGGCAAAAGACTGAAGCGCAAGTGTGCACTTACTCTCTAGACATCAGACTTCTGAAATTACAATGTTTCCTTTATTTCTGATACTCTCACACATCAGACCTCACTGAACACCAACCCCCAGAAAATGCACAGAAAACACAGGTGCATGGCAACGTAACACATGAGGAATTTGTTTTTCATCACAATCCTCTCATGCCCATTGCTTGTTTTGCGGTCAGCACTGCATGCTGATTGTGGATATGTCACAGGTCTATATCGGAGTCTGAGACATCTAATTTGCCAGAATATCTTTCAGCTGTCAGTGGCCTTCAGGCCCTCTCTGCCCCAGTGAGCCTTACACTTGTCCTTGCCCTGAAATAGTATGTTCAAAGGACGACAAAGGGATTAGTTACTTTGGCCCATAAACATATTCATTTGATTATTTATAGTTGGGAGGGCTGGCAACTGCCGAACTGGCAAATGGTGAACTCATATCTTCTTCTCGGTGAGTGTGCTTGAGCTACTGTTAAGTAATACTGTAGGAGCGACTGTAAAGTTAACATGCCTGGGAATTACACATGTACGGAGAGTGACGGTGTTAAATCAATCTCCATGTTGATGTGCATGTTAAAATTGGGGTAAGAGAAGTAGGGTGTGAGGAGAAGAAGAGCGGCTGAGAGGTCAAAGGGATGAGAAAACAAGGAAGTGAAGAGGAAATGATACGTCTACCTTCCTGGGCTTGAAACTCCCTGCAGATTGCTGCCGCCTGCATTTTCCTCTCCCTTGTTGTCATGGTAGAGAACTGTGACATGGCTGCCCCTGGAGGGATGAGGGGGCAGAAAGTCTCAGGAGACAGTACACATTAGTATAACCTGTTCCAACAAAGCAAGACACAGCACACTGCATGTTTGGCCATCGATTGGCATCAAACGCCACGTACAAAAACCCACCGAAGCAGATAGAATTTATTGGGGCAGTGAAAAGGGCAAAGTTAGCACATGCCTTTAAATAACCTTGGGCTGTTAAACGCCAAGCACATGCTCTTCAGACATGGCAACCGGCTGTGTCAGGGCTCTGGGAATCAATATGTTTGAAATTACCCAAGTGGGCTGAAAGCGCGCGCACACACAGAGAGAACATGTTGCTGTCCCAGCAAACATGTGACAGAGTGGATGGAATAGCACAGTGAAAAGTTTACGCTAAGGTATCAAGTGAACACAGCTGTTTCAGTCCAGTCCAAAACACTTTTCAAACAAATTTATTATGCAACAATGAAGCATCTAGAGAAACCTTCAGAATAAGATTTTAAAAAAAGATTATTAATATATTAAAATTTCTGAAATAAATGTCAGCTGTAACACAAGGCAAGCTGTGTGACCGACAGGAAAATGTGGAGGAAAGAACTGTGCGTGGTTGTGAGAATCATGCTTGATCAGAAGTGGACAGCACACCCGTGGAGAAGCCCAGATTGATGGCTTACCTGTCCTGAAGGACCCTCAGGGGGGAGTCTCAGTTTGTGCCTCAGGGTAGGAAGTCAGAACGTCACACTGGGTAGAGCAACCTGTGTGGGTGCTCTTGCTTCACGGCACTGGGGCTTGTCGTGGTGGGGAGGGTGAGCAGAGGGGGCTGCAGCCAGACCCAACTGCCTGAGCAACTGAATGAGTGGGTGGGTGGGTGGACGTGAGTTTGTATGTTGTCATTGGTATTTAGTTCACAAGCGGAGGGGTGACTATATTTAGAACACTGCCACTACTGCTTCCTCATCATCTATCTCTGTGGTGGTGATATTACAGTAGCTCAAGATGGTCGATATAGGCGACAATCAGTCATTCCTAACCAGGGGAACTTGTACTAAGTGGCACTCTATAGTTACAAGCATTTGTAGGAAAAATAATAAGATATTTTTTATGCTTTAGCAATAAAAGTGTTGCTGATGACATTAACAATGGCTTTGTTCAGTTCAGTCACAACAGTGTGAGCCACCCTGTAAACTAAAACTGAGGAAACCAAATAGAAATCATTAATTTGGCTATTTACACCTGTGACAATATGGCAGTGTGACTCACCATTAATTTGATCCAATAAAATGTGGGGTGTGATTAAAAATAGCTATCCACAATCAGAGAGCTACTGTATAACACCTGAGCAATATCACTATACGAGTGCTTCACAGCATGGTAGTAGCAGTTACTACCTGCCGACGGTGACGAGAACTCTTGAATAGAATTTTTTTTTTTACAACAACAACAACAAGGGCGACATTGACTTTCCCGCTCTTTGGGCACATTTACAGGATCAGGACATAAGCCTGAACTCCCAAAGCCCTGCTTTTCAGTGTGGAAAACCCTGTTCTTCTGATTTGATTCCATTGTACAAAACAATTCTTGTTTTTTCTTTCCCTCCAGTGAGGGAAGAATCACTGAATGCCTGAACAGATGCATAATTAGCTGGCCTGGAATTCATTTAATGGGTTAAGTAGGTAAGTTTGTAGCGTTATTTATTCTAGTATGAACAGTTGAGGCAGGTGTGAGCATACAATGTGGAATAAAAACAGATCAAGGGATATATTTTGTATACAAGGACCCATAATTAAACTGATATTGTTCAAGTCAAATAAACAATGAAAGTCTATATGAATACTCATCAGACCACGATGACTCACCTTTTCTATGCGCAACTGAGCTTTTTCAATTACAAAACATTCACAAGTGACTCACGATACAAAGAGCAATGATCTGTTGTGATCTTGCAACTTTGCAGTTATCCATGAAGTTCTAAAACCACTCTTGGAAAGCTCTGACACAGCTTTTACATCAAGAATAAGGTTGTCTCAGCTGCCTTTGTGATTATCTGTACTTTAGACCACCAGACAATGCACAGTTGACAATAGATATATTCAGTGACAGCCAGCATGGGAACATGGCCCCCTCAGGGCCTGCAGACCAATCAGATAGTATTAGCTTTACAAGCCATCATGTAATGCAGGAGGTACCAATAGAGCTAATAGGATACACTCACTTTATAATCCAGTTACTGCGTTTTAACTGACTTTGCAAAGTTTAATTTAGATTCTATGAATTTCTTTACTTGGCAAAAAGAGACAAATAAAGGGTGACAGGAGTGTCTGCACACAGCAGGGGCTGGATGTTAAAGGCAGCACATTTACTGTAATGCAGTAAACAACACCAGGAACCCCATACAAAAAACAAAATGTTTAAAAGCTATTTGTGTTGGTTTTATTGGTGTACTTTTCCTATTCAGGTTCCAACTTTTAAATACCATTTGAATTCTTAAAAGTGTTATCCAAAATCTGAATGGCTAGGGAAATCATTTTCTGTTTATCATCTGCCCCTGTGCACTTATCTCTCATTCACTAATGGCTCAGCTATAGTAAGTAGCCACTGGTGTTGTAATGTAATTCGTGGTCACCATGGAAACAAACCTCTCCTCAAACCCCTTCTGACCCCCTTTTTAGATATTGAAGACAACACATAGTAGAAAAAGCTTCATGGGGTGGTACAGCAGGCAACAAATGGCCCAGAGTCAAGTATTTTCATGCATGGAATCAGGAGCAAACACACAGTGCACTTTGTGAAATTGTGCCATTTTCTTGTGTTTATTTTTGAAAAACACTCTGTGTGAAACTATATTTATATTGCACTGCAACAGATAGCTATCAATTACTGTTGCATTATAACCATACGTGTCTTTGAATAGAAGCAATATAGTAACATTTTCACAGAGACATTGCAGCTTGTCAGGGTGCTCAGTGAGTCGGCTGGGAAAACACAACACAATGTTATTCATGTTTAAGCTTATGCGTTTAAGCTTGGCGAGACTCACATTATGGCATTATGTACACACTGTGGAAACACCAGCCTCGTCTGAACCTTTGGAGATGATTACAAGGGTATATCAAAAGCCCAAACCACACACAAGTCACAAACCTATTACATACTGCAAGCAATTCACCCACTGTCAGTAAACACATCATTTTATGAATTCATAATTAGATTAACGATATCTCATTATTTCTACTACTATATTTCCACTTGCATGTATTACATCACACTCTTTTTTAAGGTGGACTGGAAATCACTTAATTTACCGGTGGCCGACAAAAAAGTGAAGATGTCAACGATTTTGAGCTTCTCACCTTCCCTCTGACACTCCGAGTATAGTGGCCACATGCTATGCACAAATTAAAATGCACCTGGTAAATGAATCTCATTTAATAGCGCTTACATCACAACACGTCCTCCCACAACATGCTGAGTTATGGCACTAACCTTTCTGCAAGTTTTAAGATTCACTTCTAATTGCATCTTCAGAGTGAAATGATTTCCTGATCTGAAAAAAAAACAGCATCCTCACGATTCATGGCCTGAAATTCAAACTAAACCAAAAAAAAAGGTGCTCATTCACTGCAAGAACCAACATGATAAATAGTACATCTGCAGTAGAAAATGAAACCAGGAAGACAAGCAAATCCACAAGCTCAAAACTATTCAAGAGACCACCGTCATTTTCAACTTACCATAGGTTTGCTGATTTTATTCTCTTGGCAACTCTGTTCTTTTTTTTTTAGAAAAACCCAATGTTGTACATTCAGAAAGGTTCACTGAACAGTCAGTCATTACCATCATCTCCACATATGCTGTTTTCTAAATAATCACTTCAAACCTTCCACTAATTCAGCACATAACATGCCCATTTGCAGTCACAATTTCTATACTTAACTTGCACTTATATTCACCAAGCATGACAACCGTCACCTAAATGTTGCTTCAATCCTATTTGAAGTCTCCAAACATCATTTCATTAGTCATCTTTACATATGATTGTCTCATGCAAATATTTCATCTGAATCTGAGAATCTTTTTTTTCATGAAATGAATCAAAACCAGATTAAATCCAACAATCTTTCCAAAACTCTATTATGGGCTGCTGTTTGTAAAGAGGCTCATGTTGAAAATAACAATGTTTGAAATAATTGGTGTGAATTTTTGAAAGTGACTTTTTAGCATCAAAATAACTTTAGCAAGTTAAGTTAGCCTTAATGAGAACGCAATGCTACGCGAGTTGGAAAACAAACTTACCGAGTGCTGTGGTGGCCCTGTGGCGGATACTGACAATGAACTACTAAAATTTTGTATTGCCGCCAAAACGACCCTTACGATATCTTCGGCAAACGCTGGACCGCCGTCGGACATGTTGATATGTGGCTAGTAGGGCCGCTGGAGCGTCCACGGGCTAACGTAGAGAAAGTGACCGACAGTGGAGTGTACCACTATAGGGGTGGGCGGGGGCGGGAACGAGGGGAGGTTAGTGCTGGAGACATGACAGCTCAGCCAAAGTGAACATTTTTTGTTATATTAGGTAGTTATTATCACGTTAATGTATGTTCAAGTGTTTATTTCCCCACTAATGTGGTTTTAATTCATTATTTGTTTATATTATTATTTTATAAACACAGCCTGACCTCCACAAGCTTTTATTTTGGTACTTTCGGTAAATGGCTGTGTGAATGTGCAAATTAGCCAAATATTTAGTTTCACCCAAAAGATTTAGATTTAGCATTTAGATTTAGATTTTGCATTTAGATTTAACATTTAGGTGTAACATTTAATATTTAGATATAACTATTTAATACATTTCAGGACCCTCTGGTGGAGGATAAAGAGGTAGATAATGGATGGACGTTTGAAGCTAAACGTGACAAAATGTTGCAGTTATTTTCAGTATGAGCCGATTTACAAACGGCACCCCATACTCTATTACTCTACTTGCTCAGCACTTACTTACAATATAGTCTGCTTAGAAACTGATGAAGTTGTCGCTTTATTTGCATATATATGCATGTGCTCACAAAGGTTAAGTGTATCCTACCGTCTCCAGCTCCATGTGTTGCTAGTGTACACAGACTTGTAAGTTTGCTTTCCCAAGGGCCTCTTATACTCAGAGGAGGACACAGGGGCCTTCATCATGGCCTCTGTCACAGACTGCTGAGGCTGCCACTGTCTAGGCAGGGAACCGTAACCAGCATGACCAGTGGGAGTGGAGACAGCAGTCTTTGCTGGGGAGAAGAAAGATGGCAGGGGAGCTCGCCTCTGACTGCGGCTTTGGCTTGGGCTCCAAGTCTGGCTGCCTTTTTTCTTTGGGGCTTGGTAAGACATTGTGGACTTCCACTCTGCTGGCGGCTCAGGCAGCATTTTGCGCTGGGCTGCCAAACAGATGTCTAAGGCGAGGGTTTGGTAGAGATTCTGGGAAGCAAAGGCTTCATCCACCAAGCCCAGGGGGTGACGGGAAGCAGCCTCCCAGGGTGAAAGGGGTTTGTGGCCCTTCTCCAGCCAAGATTTCTGCCGTGCTGGGGGAGTAGTTGAGACCCAAGTTGGAGGTTTTGGGGAAGAAGAGGTCGAGGCTGACTTCTGGCCTGTTGGTAGTACTCTGACTGGTGGGGAAAGTGAGTAGCTCCTGCCAAGTGCCTGTGAAGAAAGATCCAGACATGTTTATTTTAGTAACTGTTCATTTTTGTTTGGCTGACTGGCTCTCTATCCTAATCAGAACAGTTTGGAAAATGATGGAAACCACAATCGTTTTTTGTCAACTGTTCTTTTTGTCAATTGTTCTATTATTTTTGTATGGTATTGTATAAAATAAAATACATTAATATATATCAATGTATTTCATGTTTGAAGGTGTTCTCTGATTCAGTCTCTGTGCTAATACTGTATGAATACATAAAAAAGCAGCACAATCTGTTAAGCTGCTAATAGTTTTACAACATCAACAACTCAAGGACTTTTCACAAACCAGAAAAAAATACTCTAAACAGAGTGAACAAAATAGCTTATGAGCATTCACAAGCTCACCAGACACAGCAATCATTTTTAAAATGTAGTGATTTGGTGAAGCTGCAAAATGCTTGATAAAATGGCTCTACATTCATAATACATATTACACTGGGAAGGTAGAAAAGGCAGTGCTGCCATCATCTGGTGAAAGTTGTGTAGGATCAGCAGATGGAAAGAGATGACAAAATGATAAAAGCAGAGTGGAGAGTGCAAACATAAAACAAAGAAATGTAGCTTTAGGGTTTAGGGTGAAATAAATGCTCTGCTGAGTCAGGTAACTTGTGAACATAAAATGCCTGATGCTCTGTTATCCTGGATTGATACTATAGAGGATGAGTAGATATAAAGGCAATTTGAATTCCTATTTTTGTTATCCTGAAGGAGTTTCACAATACAACTTATTTACTTCACATTTCAAATCTTAAATTCCATAGGTTCTTATTTTTCACATCTATATATGAAACGTCTGTACATATATTTTGTGATTAAAACAGATAGTGAACGAAAGTACAGAACACATGATATGGTTTTGTTGCTGTATTATGTACTGCAAATTAATAATGCATGTAAATATTTTAGCTGTTGTTTCCATAAAAGGTATTGTTTTTATCCATTTACAATGCATTAAATCAAATATGGTCTACCTTTGCCACACAAGTGGGAATCAAATTCCTCCAGATATAGCAGAAGAAATCTGTCAAATTAACACACTTCACAAATAACTGCTCTCTCTGAAAATGCATGACAGTACATGGATATACATTTCAACAGAGGTCCACTCACTTGACCTCCAGAATGAGCCAGCAAGGTCTTCTCTCAGTAAAATCACCAGTCTAATAATAACCTTCATAAGTGCATCATCGGGTAGTCATTCTGCAGGAATGTGCTGCTCATGCATTTGCCTCTATCCCTGAAAAATACAGATGATTCTGTATCTGCGAATCTCTGTGGCATCTCTGTTTCTGCGTGTCACATTGAACATTTGAAAACTGATTCTTGTGGAAAAATGGTGGGTTTGAAAGTGAGTCTAATGTACTGATGTAATAAAGATTATTTTAAACTTTATAACTCTTCATAGCACAGGTGAGGATGTTGTGAAAATCAGTGACATGAAAAAGGGAGCTGAGAAATAGATGAAAAGCATGCTCAAAGGACAAAAGGAAGGAAAGCAAAACAAGGATAAAAGACATTTTAATGGCACTGTGAATAATACAGAAAGTGCATTATGAAGAGAAACACACGAAAGAAAAGGAAAAGGAACACAAATAACAAATGCAGCCCTGTACCAAAAATATATTTGTGAACATTCTTGGGCTATAGTTATTAATTTAACAATTCTTCTTTTGCACATTATTATCTATTCATATAAAAAAAAAGCAAGAGAAGATGAATGAAAGGGTGAGGCCGACACAGCGGACAATATACTATATTAAACTACATGTTTTCAGAAAAAATACTACCAGGGTGAGATAAATAGTAGCTTTTCCCTTAAGGCTTACAATGAAATTTAAGCCTACTATTCCTGGACCTCAGCAGACTGTCTCATGAGGCCATTTAAATATAGTGCCTACCATGATGCAACAGCTGGCAAAGAGCTTAAAATAAAACTAACCTACTTAGGCCCTGTTGAAGAGGAAGCATTAAAGAAAAATGTTTACCAATCAAGCATTTGAAGCTTAAACAAGTCACTGTTCATTGTCACATTTTTTATGGATGTGCTGCTTTTTTTTGCCGTGAAACTCCCCATGGTTGTTATATAATCTCTACACTTTTCTACTAACAAATGAAATTTAAAATGTAGCCTTGTGTTTGGTATCACTACACCTTACAGCCCTTCCTCACCACTTAATCTTATTCTTACTTTTTTTTTTTGTTAATTGCATTTTAGTTTGCATTGTATCCTTTTCAAATATCAACTTTCTGTTGTCACTGTCACGTCCCCTTCACATTAGAATTCCTTTTCTTCTTTCAGCTCAGTAAATATCACACTCCCCTACATTCTTTTATCGCCACCACTTTAAATTCTGTCATATTAACTTTGATGACGATTGTTTACTTTATATATATACATTTATAGTGAAATATCTATATGGTGGATTCAAAAACTTCATTTTGGCTTCTTTATGTCTGATCAGATACTTCCAACCTGTTCTTATTTGTGTCTTTTTAATTTTTGTGTTATTGTTCACATTAGCTCTAAAAACCCATCAAGCTCTGTTCAGGGATAAAAAATACTGGTGGAAGTGTAATCACTGCAAAATCTATTTCATGAACTCAAAATGTTCCACTTGGCAGTGGATTGCAACAGTATTGACCAGTGATTTAAGCCTAAATCAAGCATTCACTCTTTATCAACTGTTGTAGGCTTCCACACCTGAGCTGAACTCTTTTTAGCTGTAAACCTAGGCTTAGGTGCATTGACAGTGTTGCTACCTGATGCAGATTCAGGCCTAGCAGCCACCAGAAAACTAGGAGCAACATAGCTACTGGGAGGCTGCTGTTGGTAGATTACTGAGGGAGCTGCAAGGTAAGGAGGGCTGCTAGCTGGTTGGTAGGGAACCTGTGATGCTTGTTGGTAGGCAGGGATGGAAGATTGAGGAGATTGGGGATGATAAGCAGGAGGGGCAGGATGTTGATACTGTTGGTTATATGCCTGCTGATAAAAACTGTCAGGATGTTGCTGAAAAGTATTATCGGGAGCATAGATATTAGCTGGGTTTTGCTGGTATTGACCATCATGCATCATCACTTGCATGGGCATCCCATAGTCCTGCTGGGGGTAAGGAGCATTAAACTGTCCAGTTGGCTGGATGGGAGCCATTTGCTCATAACTAGCTGGTTGGTTTTCAATGGGGGGGTTAGAAGGCAAACAGTCGGGCTTAGGTGCAGGGGGCTTGGGAGCCTCCTCTGCTGGGCCAAATGTAAAGAGTGATGAATTGAGTTGATATGGCTGATGTTTCATCACGTCTACCACACTGAGGGGTTTACGGGCAGGTGTTTGCTTATCTTTGCCTTTTTTCTTGTCTTTGGATGAAGATGTACCTAGTAGGGGCTGCTTTGTGGCTGCTGGGGGATAAAAAGGGGACTGAATAGGATTAAATGCCCGTGAAGGTGGAGCACGTACGTTTGGGGTATACTTCCACTCATTTGGTAAGGAAGCAGTTGGCGATGACGACCGGGTTGCCTTGTTTGCTTGCACAGTCTCAGAGTCCACAACAAACTTTTCCATACGAGACTGCCTCTTGGCAAACATTTCAGCTCCTTTCCCTCTGACAACTGGCATCTCATAAGCTGGACCTGCAGATGATGGGTTTAAGGTAGTGGCCATTGGGTTGATCAGTGATGAAGCTCTTTGACCAGTGGTAAAAGAGTGCATTCGCTGTGGTGGAGGTGGTGGGGTACGGTTTTGTGTGGGATTTTGTGGTGGATGCCAAGGTTTTGGAGAAGGGCGATCGTTAACCATTGATGTGGAAACATGCACGGGTGTTTGCTTTGACTCTGGTGTCCAAGCATTCACAATTGTCTGAGGCTGTGACTGAGCTGGAGGCCAGACTGTATTTGGCTGTGGTGAAGACTGTGGTGGAACTCGTTGAGCCCAAGGTGGTTGATTTTGCTCTTGGGCCCATGACGGCATGGTGTTCTGACTTTGTTCTGGAGGGTGCTGGGTCCATGATGGTTGGGATTGAGACTGGGTAGTTACTGGTGCCCATGGATTCAAATTGGCCTGAGTTTGCACTTGAGCTTGTGCTTGTGTTGCTTGCATCCAAGATGGCTGAGTTTCTGGTTGAGCTTGTGATGGGGGCCATGCATTACGTTGCTGTGAATGTTGAGGCTGAGCTGAGACCCAAGGTGGTTGAGGTTGTTCTGGTGATTGGGCCTGTGGCCATGCTTGTTGTGGAGCATGTTGCTGTGGTTGCTGAGCCCATGGTGGCTGTGGTTGAGATTCTGGTTGAACCTGTCTAACCCATGTAGGTTGTTCTTGTGGATTTTGTTGGGGTGACTGCCATGATGGTTGATGCAGAGATTGTTTTCCTAATGGCTGTGCCCATGGGGCTTGGGCCTGTTGCTGCACCGGTTCTTGAGGCTGACCCCAAGATAGTTGCATTTGCTGCACACGTGGCTGTTCATGAGAATGTGCCCAGGGGGGCTGTATCTGTGTCTGACTCTGTGGTTGTTCAACAGGCTGAGCCCAGCGTGGCTGAACCTGTGGCTTTGACTGAGGCTGCTCTACTGGCTGGGTCTGGTGTGACTGAACCGGAGGCTCAGGCTGTGGTTGCTCTACAGGCTGGGCCCAGTGTGGCTGACCATGAATATGGATTTGTGCTTGCTCTTGAGGCTGACTCCAGGATGGCTGACTTGCAGGGGTCCAAGTAGCTGCAGAGGAATGAGGCTGCACTTGAGTAGTCTGTTGTGTTACCCAATGTTCCTGTGGTGGAGTCTGATTTGGAGGTGATTCCCGGGGTTGCATTTTAGCTGGATTCCAGGAGGTGGTGGATGGCTGCTGTGACTGTGATTGAGTTACAGCCCAGGTAGTCCCAGCACCTTGCTCTGACTGCAAAGTAGAATTTATACGACTATTTTCCTCCTGGGCTGTCACTTGCATGGATTGTTCTTGAGATTCAGCCTCTGGGAGTGTCCATGTGTGCTGTTCCTCTGTGGTAATGCTGGCAGGAGCCTCCTGGGGAGCAGGAGGGGGTGAGGGCTTAGGAGCAGGTGCAGGGGTTGGCTCCAGCTCTGGTGCAGGGGTGGCATCTGTGGTGGGGGCTACAGCAGGTGTGGATACACTATTTTCAGCATGCTGAGCTGTGTCCTGGTTGTTCATTTCCATCTGTGAGGACCAAGGAGGAGAATTGGGGTTTATCATAGGCTTTGGAGCCACTGGTGGTGGAGTCTTATGTTTAACACATGGAGACTGGAGGAAATTACAAGCCTCTGCCCCAAGGCTAAGATAGTCTTCCTCAGGTCCTGACTCAAAACCCAGCTTCTTACCAGGCCTGTTGAGGAGGTTCAGTAATGCTGGGTTAGGTGACACTTTTGGTGCATCTTTAAATGTGAACATTGGCTTGCCAGTGTTTTTCCTCCTTGTATCCTGAAGAACGCCAGTCCGAATTGCAGGGGTAGAAATGCGCTCATCACGTGATGCTATTTGCTCTTGGCCCACAGAATCTTGATTGGTCCCACTCATTGCAGGAGAATAAGGGGAAGCCATCACATTTCCAACTGAGAAAGGCTTTGCAGTGCGATTGGTGAAAGAACTTTCACTGGTTTGATGTTGGACTGTGCCATTGATGTTTGTAGAATAGTGCTTCATGTGCTGTTGTTCTTGATGATATCCTTGTTGCTGCTGATACATTTGCTGTTGATAATGCTGCTGTTCATACTGCTGTTGCTGATACTGTTGTTCATATTGTTGTTGTTGCTGTTGATAGTTCTGTTGTTGATGTTGGTAGCTCTGTTGAGGTTGTTGATAGCTTGGTTGTTGCTCATAGTACTGTTGTTCTTGATATTGCTGGTACTGTTGTTGTTGGCTTTGCTGATGTGTAGTTACATCCATGTATACATGACCCTCTGTTGCTGACTGCATGTAGGATTGCTCCACTGTCTTCTTCTCAGTCTCCTGCACTCCTTCCACGGGAATCCCATGACGCCTAAGCTCCTCATGTTCAGCAGCAATCTCATCCATCCTCTGACGCCGTTGAGCAAACATAAGGGCACCCTTACCCTTGGTGTCAGGCAAACACTCCATCTCTGATTGGTTGTTTAGGTTCCTTTCAATCTCAAGAAGACCCTTGTCCCAGTTGATAGTCAGCACACCTTCTCTACTATGGGCATTAGTGAGGAAATGCTTATCTATTTCAGTCCCTTTAGGAGCCACAAGGGTAAATTCAACAGTATGTGTTTCTTGTCCGTTGTCGTCGTTTTCTTCGTCCTCTTCGTCACTGTTCTCTCGTTCGTCCTCTCCAGTGCCGTAGCTCACAAGTGTGAATTTTTTGGCTCTCTGCCGATGTTTCTTGAACATCAACACCCCCTTGTTGTTGGGGTTGGGTGGAGCAGCCGTAAGAAGGAGAGCAATACGTTTACATTTGGACTTGGCCTCCTTCACCTGCTTGTCAGACAAACTCTCGCTACGCCTGAGCCCTGTAAAGAGAATGAAAAGAGATAATTCAGGGTTTAGAAATAAGGGTCACTGACACGTCAGCCTAAATAATTGCTATACTTTGATAGGATTTATTTAAGTTAAACAGTATGTTTTAATAATTTAGAACTAAGACCATCAAAAAACATTCTAAAATAAAATAAACTAGTATAGTATAGTATGTTTATGTATACATATATATACATACATATATATGTATGTATATATGTATATATTTACTTAAACAAACAAGACAGCCTGTGAACAATACAACAGATGAAGAAGTAGAAATGCCAGCAAATCATTAATGCATTTTGTTCTATGGTTCAATTGATCCAGCCACAATAATAACCTAATACAAACTATAAGCAATTAAATGATTCGATTATATGAGAAATTGTACATTTGACATTATTATTATTATATCCACCCAATGCTATGTTCTTTCCCTATTAATCCAAATAAGCAAATTTAACTGTGCATAAATCATCAACCACTTAATAACCCAGTTATAGTCTGTTGACCCATGTCTAATATCCTCATTTGTCCACAGAAAATGCAGTGCATTATATTGGAATATTAATCCCCATAAAGCAGTCAGGAATAGAGTGAAACATTAAAGATAGCCTCTATGCAATAAATTCACCAGGGTCAACTGTGAACTGAAAGCCTCTCCAAACACTGATCTTAGACCATTTCAACAAACGCCACACAATAAACAGTTTCTAAAATAATCTAGCAATGGAGCACTGTAATAAAATAAGAAATAGTTTTACTGTTCTGTATTGCTGCAAGACTAACCTGAAGGCGGAGGAGACAGCGGGAGTGAGCAATGGACTCACTTTTTTAGCTCAGTTAAAGCACTCAGTTTGAAAGGATCAGGTAACGGGAGAGGGGAACATATGCTAGTGTCTGTCAAAGGGCCACTTCTGCAGGCATCATCAGCCTGCTGGTGTTATATTTATGTCTTCTACACAGCTCAAAGGAATGCCTCAGTATCCATATTCATCCTCAAGCCTCCTCAAATGAATTGTTGAAGATGTTTATCTCAAATAAAATCAATTCAACTTCCTTATATCTCTTGCCCTTATTAATAAATTAAGCCAGTGTTGACAGTCACAGTCCTATTTGCCCGCTGTACCCCACCACCACTGTGTTGTAATTCAGATGTATTTTCTTCCATTCACAGGAATGAGCACCCTCCTCCAACTGCAATGAAAGACATCCTATTTTGAGGGGTACACACTGAGGACTAGCATGCATTTGAATGCACATATGTTGTTGAATAATTTATTCAGTGACCTACTAGCATGCAAAATATCCCTCAAATAATAAGTCTTACACTCAGAAGAATGCACACCAAGATATTATACATGATGCAAATGTAAATGGTCCATGTGAACTTACTAGAGTGCCTTGCCCGATGCTTGTTAGGTTTGTCTTGATCCCCTTCAGAATCAGAGTGCTCTTCTACTGCTGGTGTTGCCTCTCCTGTGGGAATTCCAAATGAAACCGTAAAAGACCCAGGAAGTCCCTCATTGGGCCCTCCTCCTTCTTCTCCTTCACTTTGGGATCCAACACTTCCACTGACCCTGGGGCCACCCACACTCAGGATGCCCCTCCCTGCTCCTGATGCTGACGGCTGCTGCAAAATGACCTCCACCTGCCCCAGCATCGAAGGGTGGCTGAGCACCACCCCATGCTGGCCAAGTGGCTCTCTGCCAGAGAGTGGTATAGAGTGAGTCTCAACAGCCTCTCTGTTTGATAATTCCCCCTCGATCCCATGAGCACTCCCGAGAGAGGTACAGCTCGTGTCATCCAACCTTTGCTCAGACAGGGATACCTGGAGTTCGACCATTTCTCCAGGGGAGAAGCAGCGCTGTTCTTCATTTTCCTTAAAATCAGATTCTCGACCTCTCTGGTCAGGTGGCGGAGCATGTAGCTGGGTGCAAAGCTGATGGGGTCCCCTTGGTAATGTCATAATGCTGTCCATCTCCCCATAGTGGGCCTCATCTTGTGACGCAGATATGTAGAGTTCTGTTGGGCTTTGGGACCTGTGCTTTGGAGATATAATGTGGAGGGTGGTGCTCGCTAAACCATCACCTGAAGACTCTCTCTCACTACAGTAGGTTTCTTCTGATTCAAGGTCTCTGCTAGACATGGGGCAGAATCTGTCAGAGAATGATAGAGAGAGGAACAGTCAGTAATTGAAGCAAATTGAAATCTTAATTCCTTAACTGAAATGATCCTTGAATACAAATCTGTTCATTTAAAACAAAAGGTTTTTAATCATTAAAACACACTGCCTTGTATTTGCCAGTGCGCAAAAGTATTGCAATGCAATTTAGCCTGTCTGCCACTGCTGAAGTTATGGCAATAACTCTAATATTAACTGTAAAGGTCAGTAAAGTATAAATGTCCCAGCGTTATAATTTGCAAATGCCATTATTGAAGTGAGTTCAATTAAACATCAGTGACTAAATATTTTGTGCAACTGTGAAAGAGTCATATCAAGGCTGCCACTGAAATCATTTTAATAAACACCTTGTATTGTGCCCATAATCTATTAAAGCCCCCCTGCTGTTTAAATGTGGGCACATGCAGCAATATTAGAAGAGATGTCACTCTGTCAAACACACCAGTATAGTGCCCACTGAGTAATGGCTGAGCAGCTGCACGTCAATCAGACACTGTGACACCTTGGCCAAGCCAGTTGGAAGGTCAGCACGACTGATACACACAATAAGTCATACACGCAAACATACTGTATAGACACCAACAGTATGATCGTCAGTGGATCACTGGACTATGCAATATGACGCAAGTCATAAAACAAACAAAACAACATGCTATCTAAATGCTAATCCAGTGGTGCGGTAATGACTTTTCTACTACTGTTGCAAACACCAAGGACCAATTGCATGGCCCATTTGTCATGATACCCTGTTTATGAACATAAAAACATTTTCAAACACGGTGTGCTCAGATTTTTTTCTGCACTCCATACATTTTCTTTAGAATTTAGTGCTTGGTTGGTGTGTGGACGTACCTTTTGAGAAGAAGCTGCAGGCAGTCAATTGATGTGTCAATGAGGGCAAAGGCTCGTAAAAGGGAGAGATCAGCACACGGCTCTCCATTGAGTGACACCACCTCATCACCTTCCTGCACTCCAGCCAAGAAAGCATGGCCACCTTCCTCTACCTGTAGATGGCATTGTGATTAGTGTGCTAGACCATTAATTTTAACGTAACACACGGCAACAGAGAAGCATCAGTTAATGTTTCCACAGCAGCAAGTGACCTTAAAATGCAAATCTCCCTCAGATAATGTTCTTAAACTGGCGGACCATGTGGAAATATTCCCTTAACTGCCTTGCAGAACAGCGACAACAGTACTACAGTTCACAGGAAGTCAATATACAGTACATCATCTTGTCATACAGAAACATCTTTATGCGTCAGCAACACAAATCCATTCTGTTTTGAAAAAGCAAAGACAAACGTACCTCAGCAACGTTTAAACAGTAATGTATGCTTAGTGCAAATACAAAATGACTGGAAGTAAAATATATGAAAACAATTTTGACTGGGCTATTATTTTATAAATATTTTTGGAAAATGTGGGAACACACGAATGTTAACACTACTTGGTAAATGAAAGAGACATTGCTAGATGGACAATGATAAATGTGCAGATTGTGTTTTAACAATATTGTAGCTGTAGGCCAGCTCTGCTTAGATCCATTTAAAGGGCACCTATTTGCACAATTAAGCTAACGATTGATAGCTGTGTTCTCTTCTAATTGGTTCCTGAGTTCTATGAAATGGTTCATTAACAAAAGGATTTAATAAGGAGAAACACCCCATAAACTTTACACAAAAGGCCACTCATACAGGCAAGGGAGATAAAAGCTGAGTTCAATTCCATGCAATTAGCAGAAATATAGCATAGCCTATAGCATAAAAATATTTTTCAAATAATGCAAATGAACAGCTTTTGGTATGTTTACTATGCTATACAATATGAGAAAAACTTCACCATTCCATTAATTCATGTGAAAGAAGTGAGCAATGTACACAGTAATGTCTATGATAGATGAGAGTCAGTTTAGCCTAAGATGACACTGAAGAAGCTGCTCTGCCGTCCATCATGTGAATGTGCAGTTGCTACTCTCTTCTATTTGAATCACACCATCACAAAACCAAAACAGTCTCCTTGGTTTCTTGTGTTGATGTTACACAGACTTTTGCCCCTGACAGGCAGAAACCACACGGGCTGTAAATCTTGACAGGCAATTAGAAACTTCAATTCAACTTTCTTTTTTTTAACAATATCTAAGAAAATGTAAAACAAAGCACACATTTGTACTGTAAATTAGAAATTATTTATTTTACTATAGTGTACTTTCTTTTTTGGAAAACCCAAATAAAACAGGTTGTTATTGTTTCATTTAATTAAACAATGCAATAATTCCACAGCAATACTTTTATGAATATGTTTCACATTTTGAAATTTGACCCAAATCCTGGCTGCTGTCCTTTTGCAATAAGCCGAGAAAAGGATATGCACTCAACTTGCAGTGAAATTATCTTGTCAGTAGATGGCGATGCACACATACTGCATGTCTAACTGCTGGAGGACAGCGAGGGGAATCCATGCAGAAGACACTGCAGTTTATAACCAAACATATAAAGATGATTTGGTTGCTGTTTGTAAATGCAAAACACTAGTGCACATTTTTGCATCCAGATAAACTTAAAATTTAATCGCACACATTAATCTCAAAAATAAGCCAGCCCATTCTAAGCAACTACCAGGTCAGACTATTATACAAACATATTTTATGAGTTTACTTTATTGAGCTGGACACTTTTAGGTAAGACCTGCTTTGACTCCATCTCTGAGATTTTAAGAGTTAAGAGTATGCAAACAGGCCCTATATGGCAAACCTGTCTGTGTCTATGGGGACTCACAACAGAGACGATGCTTTGTCTGGAATGCCACAGCAACCATTCGTGCTCCAAAAAAGGAGGGGAGACATTTGTTGACGCATCTGCCCTCAGCACAAGGGCACACAGACAGACGTGCAAAGGAGGTGAACACCACCTTGTGTTTCAGTCCAGCTGGTCTTAAACTGAGAAACCCAGTTTGAAGTAGTTGGGCAGGAAAGAAAAACAAATGAATTCCACTCTATGTGTTAGATGAGAGGAGAACACAAACAGTGCTCACTGTTTCTCACTATTAAAGTGCTTTTCAACAATAGCACTGCGCTGGTGATCTGAATTTACATTACAAGGGGTCACAATTGGACAGCAATTATTCCTGTGTTCTCCAGGGTCCCCCATTTTCAAATTATCTGTTTAATAGGCTTAAGCATAACGGAAAATCACAGGAAATACAGGACTGTAGCTCCCGGCAGTTCCTGGCCTTTACAGCTTTAAGTAATTAGTTTTTTACATATGAGGCTAATATTTTCCAGCTGCTTTACAGGTAACACTTACACCACGTGGGGGTGATTGTTTTATTATTATTATTCACTCTTGTATTCTCTGTTTGTTAGGAGCAGAATATTTTCACTCTAGAGGGCCACACATTAAACTGATTAAATGCGAGTTTTTTAAAGAATTACTGAAGTTGTGTTTATTCAAAGGCTCCTATAAAAGCAATATGCTGTCAATGTGTTATTATGCTGAGAATTACTGACAGCACTGAGGTTTCTGACAAAATACAGCTACACTTATACGTTACTAAAGAAAACAACTAAAGATATTTGGGTCACAGACCAGGTGACCTTATTTAATATATCAAATGGATAGTACATACAGTATCATTGTGTTTCTATAATAATCACCTGTGCCTTCAGGTGAGGGGGAGAAACATGAATGAATTTAAACAATTTTCTTTCTTTTTTACAATCTCATTACTCACTTAAAAGTCTACCTTGGCCTTACACTACAATGGCAAGGGAGCATTCACAGCAGGAAACACTGCAGCCCACTACCCGCTCCATCATCCTAATATAAAGCTGTTGGAGAAATGGCCTCAATTTGCTTAGATGACGTGAGGGGGAAAAACTAGCCCAGTCATCATCTGCTCCCTCTCAGGACCAGGATGTGGCTGTTTTGCAGAAAAAGACAAAGCCAAAAAACTCTGTGGAGCACTTTGTTTACTCCAGGGAAACTGCACTGAATGAATGAGGCAATGGCATTTTGCTGATTGCTTGGCAGCTTAATAAGGTTCCTATGGTGCACTGTTAGAGCTGAAACATCAGCTACAAGAGCCTTCTCTACTCTGCAAAGGGCAAAATAATTCAGGTAAAAAGGACTCCTCATGGAATGTGATTGCATTAGTTCATTTAATTTCCTGGTGCGGCAGCAAGTCCCCAAAGTTAGAAACTTTACAGACTTGCATTACTATTGCATTTGTTTTGCCATTCAGTCTTCCATTACTGATCTGATGCATGTTGACATTACACATACCAAGATGACATATTTTAGTAATTAGGAGGCCAAAATGTCTCCTGTTCAGGTTGGGATGATTAAAACAACTTCTATTTCTGAACATCTGTTTATGATTAATACAAATTACATTACAGAATCTTTGTACTCTTTGCTAATACATAAAAAAGAGTGTGTAACATTGTTACCATAGGTCTGATGTGGATTGTTCCATGTTTTTTTTAAAGGTGTATTGGTGCACTGTATTTTTGGGCCCAGACTCATAAAATGTTGTGTTTCTGTGTCTTTAAAAAAAAAGAAAAAAAAGAAAAAGTGACCTCATCAACTTTGTACTCAGGCCCTGACTCCAACTAAGAAGGAAAACACAGCTTCCCTTATAAGGAGTGAACCTTTTAAGAGTGGATACCCCATGCCTGTACACTATACTGCCTGTCTGTGAACTCAACAATCACCTTTTCTCAGGGAACAAAACAGTTTATTTCCAGCAGATTCAGATTCAGCAGAAGCTTTTTAAGAACCACTTGTCAGGAGCAGGAAAAATTCCAGCTTTAGAGTGCACTTTTTACTTTAACTTACTGTTTTCCCCTCAAGAGGAGTTTGGAGGTATGTTTAGGGTTATCCCTTCCAGATGAGGTGGACTAAAACCCTCAGATGGGCTAGACTAAGGCATATACGCTTCATACTGTATGTAGCTATCTCACTTTAACAGGCAAAACACTTGTGTGTTTACAGGATTCTGATGAAACACACATTTGGGGCTAGACCACTTTAAACGTCACTTTTTTTAATATTTGAAGTGAGACAATAAAGTTTCAAGAGAATATTAAAGTTTAAACAGACACTGGATGTAAATGTGCATGTGTGTGTGTGGGGGGATTTTGTACTGCTCACTAAACCTCACTGATGCAGCAACTTTTTGGCAAGGCATTTAGTACGGGTTATGTCGATCTACAAAACAAAACAAAAAATGAACAGGCTTGTCATATGGTCATGGATTTGTGAGAATTAGTTTGAGAAAAACTGCACAAGTTATTTTGTCCATATAAAAACTTATGGAAAACATGGGAGATATATGTTTTTGTGCATGTGTTCTAAAATAAGCAACTCACTATAATGATAACAGAATTGCTCAGATGTTTGTTTTTTAGCTTATATGAGATATCACAAATGCAAATCTAAGGCGACACATGCACAATTGTGCCAGAATTGCAGTTTCAGTTGTTTGTAAGACATTAGGTGAATGCCAATAAAATGATCTATCGTTGCTTTCAGCTGGAGCTTTGATGTCACAGGAATGCAAACATTTACATCCTCACTACTTGGAGGACAAGCAGATGAGCAATGGGGCAGATTGAGTGCTTGCTAACATGCTCGACTATGCCATATATAGAGTCTCCCCTGCTCTTCAAAATAAAAGGCACCTGGTTTTTACCTATCTCATTGCACACAAGCAGTACGTCACCACAAAACTGGCTACATTCTTTGTGCATCACACTGTGAGGAAGGTAAAAGAAGGATCACTTTAGTTTAGTCCTGGAAGAAAAGCTATTTTTTGGCATTTATGCAAAAGCTAATTCACTGTAATAGTAGATTATTAATGTGCCAATCGAGTAGTTCTGATGGCATTATGGACAGTATGTATGCAAAATGCAAAATCAGCAAAGAGGCTTGATAGCAGTCACGTTATTGCTTGTGGTATAAGACAGGCAAAAGTGATGAGTTCACAAGGAAACTATGCATGCAACAGATGATTAATACCATTAACTATATTATCAACCAGCACTACATGACCTCTTATACCATGTATGTAAATGTACCTTGACAAGAGCAGCCTTAACCCCAGAGTGCAGATGAACTCTGGCTGTTAAATATGAGGTTTATTACCACACTATCTGTTTAAACAAATGCCATGAAACTGAGGCATCAATACAACATAACCTACATTTGCCTATAACCTCCTTGCTGCATGTTCTTTAGTCATATATTTGTTTAGGTGAAGTTAAGTATTCCTACATGACACACGCACCCATCTCACTCCTCGGGCTGCTTATTCGACCGAAAAAAGCCTCCTTGCTGTAATCTTTGTGAGTGATAACAGATCACACTGGCCTCAGCTTCACACTCTCTCTCTTGGCCTTGACCATATAAGGGTCCCAAGGAATCTCGCACCAAAACACAGCACACGCACACAAAAATGCAGAGAGACATGCACTGCATGCTCCAAGTAAATATTCTCCCAGTGGGAACTCTTCAATTTAAGATTGTTTTTTCCTCCAGTAAATGACTCAACAGAACCCAAAACTGAAAGCATGTACATATATGGCATTTGAAATGCAAACTGGAGAATTGACATGATCGCCAGTACAGAGCATTGATAACACATTTATCATCTCAGATGATAATAATCACTTTTGCTTCATCTAAAATGATTAGTTAGAGAGATAGATGGATGGATAGATAGATAGATAGATAGATAGATAGATAGATAGATGGATAGATTGATAGATAGATAGATAGATAGATAGATAGATAGATAGATAGATAAACAGACAGACAGACAGACAGACAGACAGACATACCTGGGAAATTAAGAAAGGTCTGTAGGTGTCACCCTCTCCCTCTCGCAGGGTGAATCCCCAAGGTGCACCACCACGCACCGTCACGCAGATGTAATCCCCTGTGCCCATGCTCTTCTTCGTCTTCAGCCAAACCTCCGCAGAGACAGAGAGGGCATGGAGCTGACAGCCACAGCGGCCGCACTTTAAAGGATCCACCTCCACCGCTGCGCTGGATAATCCCCATGATGTGAGTTTCTCCACGAGTCCAGCCCGCTTCAGACACGTCACGGCGCACAGACCCGCCTGCAGGCGTGGGCATGCAACTGGTGGTTTGTCAACTTTGTCTCCTGGGAGAAATCTCAGACAATGCATCAGCATCCTCTTGTGAACTTGACCAATGAACAAAAACACGAGCTGAATGAACAGGGAAATAGGAATATCATTCTTATTTTCAAGGTTTGGTTTGTTTGGTTTGACCGTTTCCTTTATAGTCAGAATCACATTTTAGAAACTGAGATCTGGCGATTTGTTCTATAGCTGGGGGGAAAAGTCTGATAGCAATTAAGTTTATCTCTACCCAGTCTGCATGTTATCTATGCACTGCAGCACACTTATATATGTATGCAAGATGATTTGGGCCAAATGCAAAATAAAACAATAACAAATTGGAAAACAGCCTGACTTCTGAGGTGAATTAATTAAAATCAGAATTCTGACTTTTTCAACTCACCCCCCTGAATTCTGAATTTTGAGAACCAGAAAAAAACAAACAATAACATTAAAAATACACATTTATTTCTCTATCAGGTAGAATGGTCTGGGGCTCAGGCTAAATGAGGTTTGTTTGTTCGGCTTTGTACAGATGAATATAAAAGTGCAATACAATTATCCTCAGTACATTCACATAGTAAAATGTCAGCCTGATGAATGTGAGAAAATTAGGATACTCTCACTACCAAAAATCCATCATAATAATTGTGCTGTTTTATGGACTGGAGATGTGATGAACGGTTCTTCTATCGTTTCTACTTTGGCTGTTTCTTCAGCCTCATCTGGGATGCGATATTTTTTTCCCCAGGATGGTAGAGGAAGGTACCGCCTTTTTCGCCTCTGATTGGCTAGAAGGGCTCTCCTCCGATTGGTTATTTGATTTGGCCGTGAAACGTCATCTCACGTTCATGGTGAACGTGTGTCATCTTTACCGCCAACAGAAGGAAACTATGTAAGTAAACAGTGTGATAAGTGCGTGCTGTCAAATTTATAATCCAAGTTCACATTTTCATGTACACTAGTGTTGGGAAGTTCTCTTTTCTCAGATCTTTTACTCTCGGACAGTAAATTGAACAAATCTTTTTTTGAGTCATTTTGTTATTACGTTCATTTTTGTAAATGAGCGTGGTAAAAAAGGCCATGTTTCTCAAACACTTAACACTGAAGGCAACATGGTTTGCTTCAGCTGACAAAGTATAATAAACAAAATGCCACAAGCAATTCAAACCGTATGAAAACCATACGACGCACAGTTGAGTGAGTCGTGAACTAATCATTTCTGTTTCAACCTGTCCTCCAACTGAAACGTACATATAGGTCGTTTTTTCAACCCCTGAAAACGTACATATAGGTCGTTTTTTCAACCCCTGAAAACATACATATAGGTCGTTTTCTGCTGAGCTCATGCAGCTGCCGGCCATGTGGCGAAGGAAGGTACTGCATGAAAATGAACAAATCACTCACTGAGATGACTCATTACTCCCGGGTCATATAAAAGATTAGTTCATATTTAACGAATCGTTCATGAATGACACATCACTAATGTACACAGCATGCAAACGCCATGGCAGAGCCAATAAAACCAAAACAGATTCTTTCAGAAGACGCAAAGTGACAGAAAAGAACTACAGGGGTCTGCAGAGTGGAAAAGGTCTTCAGGTGTGCTGTTCAAAGACCTGATGATCCAAGATACAGTACTTGTGTCCACTATTTACTGTCACGGTACACTACACACAGCTGAACATTTTAGCCTTGTGATTAAAAGTAACAGAATTAAACTCAGCTGAAGTTCACAGAGAACTTCTTACTGTTCACATTTTCTTTTTTGTTGAATGAAGTGTAAAGTGAGAATATAGAGTCAATAATGGGTACATTTATGACTCAATTTGCTTTAGGGTTGGATGTTCTGTTCCTTGAAATTAATACATACATGCCTATAATTTTTAATCATTCTCATATAAGGTTTTTTTTTTTTTTTACCTGGGATAGTTCTTTCATATAGTTCAGACTGTATACCACTATGTACCAAACAATTTTTCCATGTACCACTTGGTTATGTAGATACAGCAGTATCTCAAATTGGAGTCTATGGATCCCCAGGTGTTGTTGAGGGCTTACAGTGTGTCCCTAGCAAAAGAGGGATAATTTATTTTTAACTTTAATTCCACCCACACATATCATAATGAAAATCTATATATAATTCTATACTATTTAGGTCAACATACACTAGGTACATCTGTGTCATACAAGTGGTTGCTGACTTTCTGCATGATGTGAAAGACTTGGTGTACCATTTATATTACATCAATTTTGCATACTTTTATTTTTCTTTGCCACTAGACTGTTGTCATGGTGATGAAGGTAAAAAGTGAATTGAAAAGAAGTTAATAACCATAACAAGGGAAAGTTTTACTTTCAATCTCTCAAATAAATATTGGTAAAATAAGTGTGGTTAATAGCACAAAGTAAGAATATGTACAAAAAAGTTTACTGTGTTTGCTTGTAACGTATAAAACAAAAGTTAATATACAGTGCTTGTATTAGACCACCAATTTCTAAAGGAATATAGTCTATTTATCAGTGCAGTATTGTGTCGTTTTGTGGCCCTAACACTATCCATTGCTTAATTGTTAATGCATTTCAGGAAATATGTTATTCTGATGTCGTCATCCATGAACTTCATTTCATGTGTTAAAATGTAGGCTTGCTTCGACGTATGCAATGACATAGATCAAAGGCCATAATAAAACATGCCCTGTGCTGACGTGTATGGGTTCCCTCTGTTTCACGCATGCGTAACAGCGTCAGACACGACACATAATTTGACCACAACCAGGAAAACAACTACTTCTCCTTCACAATATAAGCACAATTATCGTTTCAATCAGATTTCTAACGCCCTGAACGTCAACAGGTTTTTTCTCAGCTTTTCAAAAACGTAAATTTTAGGATAATGTTTTACGTTTCCTCTTTAAATTTCGACTGAGGGGGGTAATTCGACGCTAAGACATTTATTTTGAAATTTTAAACCGGAAACTCTGTGTATTTCTCTTCGTCTCGACTCGGAAACGTTCGTCTCGTACTCGTAACATAGCGACCGGCAGAGTTTGACGTGGCACTCTTGCTTCCACTGTGGGTAATAGAGAGAGAGAGAGAAGACAGCAGAGGATAGCACCAATATTCAGGTAAAAATACTCCTACATCATTTACTCACGCAGCCAGCTCACACATGTAAATGTATATCTGATAATCCTCATCAATTTACGAAATTATGCGTTACACGTGCCGCAAAATTAAGAAAAAAAAGTTTGTGGTAATTTCCGCGTAGCTAGCAAGATGTTTCTATCAAAACGTGAGCCAATCGATACTGAAACCTGAGCTGTCATGTTACTATAAAGCTACATGTCAGGGGCAAAACATTTACTATATTAAATACGAATGTTTATTCTTTCAACAGCGTATGATTTTAATCATAGGTAGGATGCTCCGACCTGTATAGCCTTCATAACGGTCTTTGACGTGGCAATTTTCAGAAGTGGCAGATCCACTTAAACCGTTGTACTAATAAATGAAACAATTTAATTTGTTATTATTTGTGGACTTTTGTATGCTCAGCTGTGTTAATATGTAGTTATAACGAGTGTCAATGGAGATGCTTGTGCTCAGCTGTTGTTTTTTGTTGTCCCAGCTGCGCAACAAGTTGTCCTCAACTTGTAAAATAAGAGATTTGACACATTGAAAACAAAGTTTTGATGTAAAAAGCAAAACCTATAATGAGCTAAAGGTCTTAATGGAAAGGCTACACTTGGATACAAGTGTTTAGAAATGGCTGACAGCAAAACAGAAAAGGAAACTTATGATGCAGATAATAGCAGGGACAGGCTTGCTTATCTCTCAAGCAACAGCAAAGGTCCATACTATACACAGTGCTGATGATTGCATGAGGTCAAATATCAATTGCTGGTGGTGAGTCCTGTAAACAAACAATATAATAAAGATATGAGTAACATAAAAGCCTGATGCATATAACCCTATTTGTTTAATTAGGTAAAATTGTAGGTTTATTCAATACAGTTGGCATATAGCAAAGTAGGATTGATGTTCCACAGCCAATTTGAACCAGGGTTTATGGAAATTCATATTTTTCCAGTTTTCATCCTTGCATTATAATATAGAGTGGTTAATGTTTTGGCATTATCTTATGAGGCAACCTATCTAATTACGAATAGATATTTTTAGCCTATTTCTAGATAATCATTCAGGCCTAATAGGTTTTATTCCTTCATGGTTTTGTGTCTACAACAAACTTGTCTTAAATAGGTTTCAGTTGTATTGTATTTGTACCTTGATTTTTATCCTAATGCATGAGTGGTTTCATATTGTCCCTTTTTTAACCCTCTTTTGACCATAATTATAACCAGGCCAACCAGATTTATTTTTATTTTATGAAGATAACTTCAACTTTCAATATTTGGCAATTATTTATTGTTACTGTGTGCTTTCATTGTAGAATAACAGTTTAAAAGAATAAAGACAAAAACAAATTTGGATTTTTCATTATGATAGTGGATGGATGAAAGTTTATAACAAAATAGGAACTCTAAAATGACATTTACAGTTTGAACTTTGAACTATTTTACATAGTTCAAAGTTCTATTCAAGTAGTGGTTAACACTCTCCCCTTGCAGCGAGAAGACCCGGGTTTGAGCCCCGGTTGGAACAAGGGCCTTTCTGCATTGAGTTTGCATGTTCTCTCTCATGTTCCCACGTGTGTGCGTGGGTTCTCTCCGGGTACTCCAGCTTCCCCCCACATTCAAAACATGCACAAAACATGCAATGTGGGGATTAGGTAAAAATTAGGACACCCTAAATTGACCATAGGAGTGAGTGTGAGAGTGAAGGGACTGGCGAACTGTCCATGGTGTACCCCGCCTATCGCCCGATGTAGCTGAGATTGGCCCAGCACCCCCCGCGACCCTCTGGTGGAGGATAAAGTGGTAGATGATGACTGACTGACTATTTTACATATGTACACTGGGGGACCCACTGTCCTGTATGTTTTAGATGTTTCCCTGCTCCAACACACCTGATTCAAATAGTCAGCTCATCACCAAGCTCTGCAACATGCCTGGTAATGACCCATGTATTTAAATCAGGTGTGTTGGAGCAGGGAAACATCTAAAACATGCAGGGCAGTGGGTTCCCAGGACCAGGATTGAGAAACGCTGCCTGAAAGCAGTTCCTCTCCAACTGCAGACAGAGACATTGCAGACCTCACACTGCCATGGGGTGATCTTCTTGCACAGAGTACATTGCCGTCACCCCATGCTGGATCTCTGTGCCTTCTCCTGTCCTTGGCCTGTGGGAACAGGGAAGGGATTTATAGAGGGGGGTCTCAGTGGCCTGTTGTCATTGTTGAACTCCAAGGAGACATGCAGCAAGCTTGTCCTGGAACTTTTTAGATGAAATACCAAAATTGCAATAAATAAAATATCTATCATAACATCAAAGGTCAACAGTTCCCTTTATCAGATAACGTCAAAGGTCCACAAGACCACAGTAAATATCCAAAAACAATGTTGCAATGAAGTTGAATCTTACTTTGAACAAAGTAAATATCCACTGTACATCCAAAAATATCAAATACCAAAAAATATCTCCTCTGCCTCTCACCCCGCTCAGAGCTACAGGTCAATCTTCCCTCGCTCAGCATATCTTTACTGTAATGTCAAGTGTATCATAATATGCTATTGGAAAGTTCTGGTTGCCTACTTTCAGAAACCGCTCGGATTTTTCGAATTACACCAACCGTTTCAGAATTCCGGTACTGAGAAACAGATGTCACAAACATGTGACTCACTGGTGAAACTTGTCTGTGATTGGATGGTCATACCGCGGAAGTCCTGCGGGGTACTGTAATGTATGTAGATTCAAAAGATTCAAAGCTCTATTTTTTTTCACATGGGTCTTGGAGTTATGTAATAAGAAGTACGCATGCAAATCCTGTCGGTGATGACAGGATCTGCTGAAGTTCTCACCTGTTACTGTGTTGTCCATCATGTCCTCCTTTACGTGTCTGTCTTCTGTCATTCAATGTCCTTATGATCAGTGTCTGTCAATATGGATCCCTCCACTTTATTTTGCTGCAAAACAAATCACATTTTAACATTTATTCTTTCATGTCACAGGTTATCACAGATTCTTCTTGGAATGAGGATAAAGTAATAGCCTTTTCAGCAGAATGAGTCAACAAGGTTATGTTGCTGCACCCCCATTCTCCCAGGCCCAGCCAGGGATGGGGGGCTACCAATGTGGATATGGTGGTGGTCCTGCACAGCCTGCCTATGGCCATTTTGGAGGACCACCTCAGACATTCACCACTCAACCAGCAGGTAAATTAGTTTTGCCTATGTATTAAGATTGTTTCTCAAATAACATGGCTGCTGTTCAGTCACTGCTTTCTAAGATTACCTTGGTTGTTTTTATCGGTCATTACTATTTTCCATTCACAGGTTTAAAGTTCATGAATCACAAAATGAATAATAGTTCCTAATTTGTCTTAGTTTTGAGCTTGAGGTGTTTTCTGTTATATTGCATGTTGTCTTGTGTAATTGAATTAATTTGTGTTTGGCTTTAAATAATGTATTTTTTGTACCAGTGTAATTGCAAGCATATTTCATACCAATGGCACAAACAAAGGCCTTTTGTCTTTGTGCATGTCACTGCAAATGAGAGCAAGCTCTTTTTGTGTCATTTACTCACTGCAGGTATGATGAAATTGCCAGTTTCCTCTGCTGCTGGTATGCCTCCACCTCCAGTGTCCAGTCAGTACAATCCCAATGTCCTGCAGAATGGTGCTTATCCCCAAAGGTAATCATTTTGATGGAAAAGTACAGCTTATCCTCTGTAAAATCAATACAAAATAGGTTAATAAAGTGTGGAGAAAGCATTGTAGATTAAAGTTTGCTCTTCCATCCGTCAGAAGTAAAATGATTGAGTTCAATTGTTTCCATCTCTTCACTTCTAAAATTGTGTTTGTAGATCATTTCGAAACCCTAATTTTAACCCATTTTACAAACAGCATGCAATGTTTGCAGAATAAGCAGCTTTAAGCATAAGGGACCTGAGCAACATGATACAACAGAATATAACAAACTGCTCTTAAATTCCTCAGGTACCCTGCCCCTCCAACTGCATCTGCTGCTTATGGACAACCTCCACAATCCTCATACAAAAGCATGGCCTCACCTGGTCCACCTGCAGCACAGCAGCTCACCAATCAAATGAATGCTATGAACTTGGGCAGCTATGGTAAGTTTGCTTTTTACAAATGTATAGTGCTGCTGGTACTATGTATATATATATATATTTATATATATATTTATTTATTTAGATATTTATTCAAACACAGTTTCTCTCCTAATTATAGCAAATTTGGCACAAAAAAGGCATCTTGGTGTTTTAAACATGTTAGTAAATCTTTCCAGAGAAACAGAGAAATACAAAAGAAAAAAGCACCACACAAATCAAAAGAATAAAAACAACTGACAGATCGAAGAGGTGGGTGATCGATTAAAGATCAGACATGATGCTCTGTTCTGAGCTGTGAAAGAGAGAGGGAGGAGAGAGAAACATACAGGGAGAGAGAGAGAGAGACAGAGAGAGAGAGACAGAGAAAGACAAAATTAACACGTTAAAGCTGACAGCACTTATGTATATATAAAACAGAGTATATTCACAGTTAGGTGAAGTATTTCTGGCTTTCTATGTTGTCAGTGGCCATATCACTGCTTCCTTCATGTCTAAAATTGTGATTGAAGGTCTGTCCTGTGATTGGATTGAAAAATACAGAATTACAGAATTTTAAAAGTATCATGGCCTCTTGTTTAGCCCCTGGACCCATGCAAAGCTCTCCTCCACCACCCAGCTCTGGAGCTCAACAGCCCTTCCTGACACCTCCTCCACCAGCAATGGGGCAGCCACAAATGCCTCCAGGCCCACTGCCACTCCACCAACAAACCTCCCCTCAGATGCCTCCACCTCAATCACCGCCATCAAATATGGGAGGCATGGGTAGACCTTTCCATGGGCCACCTCCTCCAGGCCCTGGAGGTTTCTCTCAGCCTGGTCCTGGAGTTGTTAGTCCAGGTTTCCAGCAGCCCAGTCTTGGAGCTGCTGGTCCAGGTTTCCAGCAACCTGGTCCAGGTTTCCAGCAGCCTGGTCCGGGTTTCCAGCAGCCTGGTCCGGGTTTCCAGCAACCCGGTTCTGGCGTTGCTGGTCCACCTGGATACCCACAACAAGCCGGTAAGTTTGACTCTGTAAACAAAAACAAAAAACTCACTGAGGTCACTCACACCAAATAAATATTGTTATGGGCTGTCATTGTTTAACAAAACTGATTTGTTTAAAACATGCAGATTTGGGGATTAGGCAAATTGGACACACTAAAGGCGTGTGAGTGTGAGCATTGATGGTTGTTTGTCTCTATATGGCCCTGTGATGGACTGGCCACGTCCAGGGTGTACCCTGCCTTTCGCCCTATGTCAGTTGGGAATGGCACCAGACCCTCATGTGGAGGATAAAGCAGTAGAAGATGATTGAATGAATTATTTGTTTTTGTATAGTTATAGTTTTATTTATAGAAAGTAGTCATGGAAATAACCATGTCATTAGTTGTACTGGAGCAGTCAGATCAGGAACTTACAATACAGCTTGTATTTAATCACCAAAACAAAGCTTTGCACTTTAGCTTACAAATGGTATTTGAAAACCAACATGTTCTGTTTCAATGTACAGGTCACTTTGGGGGACACATGGCTGGGCCCCAGTCTGGCATGCCAGGGGCCCTCTCCGGACCACAAGCTGCACTGGCTGGCCCACCACAGAAGAAACTGGACCCTGAGTCAATCCCTAGCATTGTGAGTCGACAACTAATCCCACTGGGACCTCTTTCACATACCAACATATCACATTTTCTGTCCTGAACCAGTAGCTTATTAGTTCATCAAAAGGTGTCAGAGGCATGTTTTCTCACATGCCTTCTTAACATTACTGGCTATTTCCTGTATATTTATATTAGTTAAATAGAGGGTAAAGGAAAAAAAAATGCAGCAAAATATGTCGTTTTATATTGAAAATGGTTGGTGATGTTATGGTGTGTTTACATTTGGGCACAAGATCATGACAATCATAAATACAACCAACATTGCACATTTATATGTCCAGTTGTATTGTCAGATTGGAGTGTTAGTCACAAGTTGTCTGTTTTAGACTCAAATCATTATGGAAGACAAAGCTACTCGAGGAGGACAGGTCTACAGCACAAACATCAGAGGACAGGTTCCCCCTCTGGTCACCACTGACTACACAGCACAGGACCAAGGTAACATAAAAGGACATTTAAAGCATTAAATATTTCTTGAAGATCTAATCTGTGGAAAACAAACCCATTTATACTAACACTTCTTTCATAAAATGGTATTTATTAAAGTTGAGCATCATAAAGTTTTTGTTGGTAAATAATAGTTCTTTACTTATGATAAAAAATAACATGTGGACATAATGTGTTGGTATACATGCACCATTCAATATATGCCTTCTCAAAACAAGGTCGTTGATCCTCTTTTTGTTAATCCTAGGCAATGCCAGTCCTCGTTTTATGCGCTGCACCACCTACTCCCTTCCCTGCACTGCAGACTTGGCCAAGCAGTGCCAGATGCCCCTGGCTTGCATCATTAAGCCCTTTGCCAGTTTGCCAAAGAATGAGGCAAGTTGTGGTTTTATTGTTTGACATGCACAAAAAACTTTCCATTTTCCTCATTTAATATCACATGTTCATGTAAATTAACATAAACACCTCCTAATATCAGTTGGAGGAAAGAAGACCAGAGTCCTAGCAGAAATAAACTATATTCTGGTATGCCTTAAATCCAATAATAGGGAGTGTGGGACCAACTGTGATAAATATCTCCCAGTACCACAGGAGTTAAGCTGTCCTGTCATTGACCTTCTCTTGGATCATGTGTGGTCCAAGAAGCCTGTCTTAGATATCCTCTCCACTTGCCTTGTCCTAGGAACCAATTGTTCTTTTTAGGCAATGTTAGTTTTCATTATCATCTGGTTTTAGACTAATTAGCTAATAGAACTACAGGGGCTACTGAAGAAAAAAAAGGAGGTTTATAGAAAAAGCAATCAAACTTTAAGTGCCCCTTTGAGTCAGTCTAGTGTGGTGTTGCACATATTGCCACCAGTATTATCACAAGTATTAAAAGTAAATCACTGCTGTGTTCATACATAAATAAAAAGGAGTGTGCTGTTGTACTTGGATGATAAACTAAGTGATTTATGATCCAGATGTTGTATCCAAAATATTACTGGACTGGATAAACAACCTAAAGATACTATAAAACAATGTTTCTTCAAATGTGGGCAGGCCTCTCTGGGGGAGGCATGGAAATAGTGAATCTAAGTAAAAAAAAAAGAAAGATTTATGTCAGAAAAATAACAAAATGGAGAATTCTGCAACAACAAAATTAACTTTTTTGCAACTTTGTAGATTCATGATGTTTTTCTGTGTACACATTTTCCTTAAAGGAACATTATACTTCTGTGCATATAACTCTTTTTTTGTGTCTGGCTCTATGTAGACTCCTCTATATGTTGTGAACCATGGTGAAACAGGCCCCATCCGCTGCAATCGATGCAAGGCCTACATGTGTCCTTACATGCAGTTCATTGACGGCGGCCGTCGCTACCAGTGCACTTTCTGCAACTGTGTTAATGAAGGTACAGTATGATACAAAACAGCTATTTTATCCCATTAATTTTAAGAAGAAATGTCAAAGTCATTTTGAATAAACTACAGAAAAGGAAATAATTAATGTTTTGGTCACATCTACACATTTCATTTTATTTCTTTGTCTTTTATCAGTGCCAGTCTTTTTTTTCCAACATCTTGACCACATGGGCCGTAGAGTGGACTTCTATGAGAGACCCGAGTTGTCTTTAGGATCCTATGAGTTTGTGGCCACCCTGGACTACTGCAAGGTAAAAAAAAAACCCCAACCCTCTCAGTACATAATTTAATAGTTTGCAATAATTTCATAATTGTTATTGCAAGTTTACAGATGGGTTCAGATATTGATTTATCACCAAGAGTAATAGATACCTCTCTTGAGACCTGTCACAGAGGGACAAGACTAGGACATGTCTACATCACTGATTGTCACAAGGGACCTTTGGCAGCCACATGACACTGTCTTTTAAAGACATCAAAGAAGAGCGCAAGATGTAGTTTCCAGCTCGGCTCTTTAGAAAACACAGAAAGACAGTGATGCAGATAAAGTGTGTCCCCATGGTGATTGTGGCAGTTGAGAGCAACATAGGAGGGTCAGGGTACTTTGGCAAAGCTGAGTCACTCCATGGCCTACTTTTGCTCTGTTTATTAAGATTTCTAAACACTCTCTGAGGGCCTGAGATTAAACAAAAGCCTGCAAGGTGAGTGTATTGTCATGGGTTGTAACTGTGGAAAATAAACAGTGTCTTACTGACAGTCCTATATTACCACTGACCATTCAGGAATTCATATCTACTGCAGTGTCAAAACTAGAGAGCAAGCTAAAATGGACACATCTCTGGTATTTAAGAACAAATAACAGACACAGTGGAAGACAAAACTTCAGGAAGACTCCAAGGTTTAATCTCTCTAAATGTTATAATTAAAACCCAAAGAGTAAACACTGCAGGACTAAAAAGAGAAGTTGTGTGCGCATGAATAATTTAATAGTTTGCACAGGCAACATTTTTCAATTTCAATTTAATTTCATTTAGACTGTCAAGCATTAAAACAAAGTATTAAAAACAAAAAGCTAATACATTAATTCCAAATCCTGCCCTCTCCTCCCACAGAACAACAAGCCTCCTAATCCTCCTGCCTACATCTTTATGATCGATGTGTCCTACAGCAACATTAAAAGTGGCCTGGTCAAACTCATATGTGATGAGCTGAAGACTCTGCTGGAGAAGCTGCCCAGGTATTTAATGAGTCCAAAAACCCATACACATCTATTCTTCCAGTGTTCATGTTGTATGGACAGATCTACATCTACAGTTACCACCGCTGCACACACACACACACACACACGGTGTTTCCATTTTCCAAAGTGATTGCTGTAAATACTGTTACTGTACATCCAACATTTGTCTTACCAAAATAGGACATCCCGCAAGTTCTAAACATCAAGCCAACTATTTGTTCTCATCAGCTGGATATTGTTGCATGACATTTCGCAGAAGGAGAGCACTGAGGCTGCCAGGAACAGACACTACTTTACGTCTACAAAAATCTTTGTTTTACAGACAGCTCTTGTGTTTGTAGTAACTATTGTTTCTGGGATGAAAATGAATTAGTTCTCTTTGGTGATAATTATTTGTCTGATAGCTCTACACCTCCTTCAAACGACAGCCTGTGGACACAATTAAATTTTTTATATGGTTCAAGCATATCAACTCAAAAAATAAAACATGTAGAACAAAGCATACGGTGAAAAAACTCATTTCCAACAGCACCCGTGACGAATGCTCATATTAGAGAGGGACATTTATGAAGAGAGACTGACAAACTGCAGTTGGCAGTGTCAGAGAAGAATCCTTTTAAATTACTATGACGGTGGAAGAGTTTTGAATTTCAAATCCGAGTGTTCTGATACTTTTGCCAAATTATTTGGTTTCACTGTTTGCGGCATTAAACTAGAAAACCAATTTCAACTAGTGGCATGACCCAAAGAATAGTAATAGTAAGTGTAAGCAAGTGTAGATCGTTTTTTCCCCCTTTCTTTAACAGTGCAGGATGAAGTATAAGTGGAGGTTTATGCTCTAAGAGCACTTTGCAGTTATTTCTTGTGATTTCCCCCTCACTCCACACACTAAGACACTCTCGAACATTGTAAACAAGTCCTCATTGGACCTGGAAGGATGTTTATAGTTGCTAATTAACCATGGATGGGAAATGAACTTTTTGATTGTTGAAATGGTACTGTGCAAAACAGATTCTTGTCTGGTGTTTACTTTTGTGTTAGAAGAGGGCATAATTACCAGCTTCTATTTTTACTGTTATTGTGGCAGTAGAAACACAGCACAAATGATTCACTGTGAAGAAGAAACTCCACAGATTTCACCGTTTCTTGTCTCTTCCTTACCAGAGAGGAAGGTGCCGAGACCTCAGATATTAAGGTTGGCTTTGTCACCTACAACAAGGTACTCCACTTCTACAACGTGAAGAGTGCTTTGGCCCAGCCCCAGATGATGGTGGTTTCAGACACAGCTGATATGTTTGTCCCGCTGCTTGATGGCTTCCTGGTCAACTACAACGATTCGAGGGCTGTTATCTACAAGTAAGATGCAAGTTATTGTTAGTTTGTGGAATTGATACTCATCTTTGTGGTTATCGTGTATTCATAAATGCATTAAGCACACTATTTCACAGTATCACTGTCACAGCTAAACACAATGAGTCTACTGTAGCTGAACTGGTTCGTGGGACTTAGGAGTTAATCATTCCTTCCTTTCGCTGCAGCCTCCTGGACCAGATCCCTGACATGTTTGCAGACACCAATGAGAATGAAACGGTTTTTGCTCCCGTCATCCAGGCCGGTGTGGAAGCATTTAAGGTCAGACACAGGGTGACGTCTGTCAACATGTGGAAATGGGGGATTCAGGGCCTATTACAACCTCCTTGAACCATGTGTGGCTGTTGGGAATTTGGAGTAAAATTAATTTTGCAAGCCACATTTGATTAGCATTAGCAGCAGCAGCAGCGTTTTGGAAATTAAAACACATTCTTTTGATCACTACATTCACTGATTCATAAAAAAAATAACAATTGTATTTTTCTTCTATAAATGTGGACCAGTTTACGTCTAAACAAGGGAGGAATTTCTCAAAATATTTCAGACATATTACTCATGCCAATTTAAGCACCGTCATCTGAACTCTTGCAACTCATTACCTTAATAAAGCAACATTTATTTTCCCCTCTTGTGTTGACTTAAAAGTCCACTGAACTTTCCCAGTCATCACATCAGTGTTTTCGGGCACAGAAGTCAATGTGCACACACAGCTACATACAAAATTAGCTAAATAGTCTGTAACTTTTTTTTCGTAACACTGCATTTAAATTAACTGAAATGATCTGTAAATACAATTTCTACAAGATTTTGAATGTACATTTTTTTGACCAGAAATACTAAATACGGGACAATACACCAGGAAGAAATGCACTATCCACACCTAGGTTTAAACTTCTTTTTTAAAATAATTTCTCCATCTCATTATTTTGTTCCTTCCAGGCAGCAGAATGTAGCGGAAAGCTCTTCATTTTCCACTCCTCCATGTCCACTGCAGAGGCTCCAGGCAAACTGAAGAACAGGGATGACAAAAAGCTGGTCAACACTGAGAAAGAGAAAGTGAGTAGCTTTTGTGTTCAGTACTGGCAGTACTTGTAGATCAAATAAACAAGGAGGGCAAAAGTCATGCCTGGAGTCAATCTACTGTCAGTGTTCTTAAAACATAAATAAATGCATTTTATTTTGTATGATTTTTTTTTCTTTTCTTTAAATCAAATCAGGAGTATTTGATTTGACACGGTTTTGAAATCCGATGCGCAGTGACTGCTGACTTACAATATTGATTTGTCTTTTTCTCCACAGACCCTATTCCAGCCTCAGAAAGGTGTGTATGAGCAACTGTCGAAGGATTGTGTGGCACAGGGTTGCTGCGTAGATCTCTTCCTCTTCCCCAGCCAGTACGTGGACTTGGCAACTATGGCTGATGTGCCCTCACACACCGGAGGCTCCGTCTACAAGTACAACAGCTTTCAGGTACAAACCTGTTTAGTGTATGCTAATCAATAGATACAGTATATGTAAAATGTCTTTTCCATTATTTAGTCTTGACATTACACTAGAAAGTGGTAACTTGTTAACAGAGAGGCAATGGCATTTTCTGCCTAATAAAATGTTAATGTTTTTATACAGCATTGACACAGTATCCATAGAGGTATATAGAACTGCCTGTAAGGAGCCAAACTATACAAACACACCACACATTAAATCAGTTAAACTACGTTGTACTGACAAATAGCCCTAATACTACACATTAGACATAAAATGTTATGTTTTGAAACTCCATAAAAACTTTGATTTTACTTCCTTACATTTGTCCAAAATTACTGGTGTTACTCATTGGAGTCCCGATTTTGACAACATCACCATCTGCTGGTCACTCAAATGTACTTCTTCTCAGGTGGAGACCGATGGGGAGCATTTCCTGAGAGACCTGAGGAAAGACGTGCAGAAGGACATTGGATTCGATGCCATCATGCGTGTTCGTACCAGCACAGGTACTTCAGTGCAAGATTTTGCCGCGTAGTCAAGTCAAACCTTTGACCTCCCAGGACTTGACATTTTTCTGTCTGTGTGCGTCTTCAGGCTTCAGGGCCACGGACTTCTTCGGTGCCATCCATATGAACAACACCACGGATGTCGAGATGGCAGCTGTGGATTGTAACAAGGCTATAACTGTAGAGTTCAAGCATGACGATGCGCTAAGCGAAGAGAGTGGGGCATTCGTGCAAGTATGTCCTTTAAAAATGACTAAATTCAAAAACGAGATTTGTTAAATTCTCACCGACTCTTGTTCTGATTTGTGTTTCCAAATCTTTCCCCAGTGTGCCTTGCTGTACACCACCATCAGTGGCCAGCGACGCTTGCGTATCCACAACCTAAGTCTGAACTGCAGTATGCAGTTGTCAGAGCTGTACAAGAACTGTGAGACCGACTCACTCATCAACTTCTTTGCCAAATCAGGTGACTATTCTTTTACTTTTAACTGCACAAATATCAATTTATTCTTTTCCACACATACTGTATGTTCCAATTTTGTCTTTCATTTGAAGTTCACAATTAAAGCACAGCTGACGGCCAAATCCAGAAACTGTTTAATTTTCCATCTCGTCGGCTATAAAGTGTCCATTAACATAACGTTCAGTCAGCCATCTTTATTGGGGGTGTAATGTTGTCATCTTGACCTTTGTTGAATTTACTCCATGCAATCTACTGGTGCTCACTGACTTACAGTACAGATAACACATCATAAAATACAGTTGCACCATGGACCATCACTTGCTTTCTTTCCACTAGTTGGGCTTCACTTGAGCTCCCTTGTGCACTTTTGTTTGTTCAATTCCGTGCCACTGCCAATTTGGCCCGCGTCCTTCTCTCTCCTCCTCCCCCTCATGACTTTTAACTTCGTTTCATGTCCACTCAGCTTACCGTGCCATGCTGAACCAACCTCTGAAGAATGTGAGGGAGATCCTGGTCCACCAGACAGCACACATGTTGGCATGTTACAGGAAGAACTGCGCTGTCCCTTCAGCTGCCAGTCAGGTGAGTGCAGAACAGCACCTGCAATGCAGTTTTTAAAGGTCAAGCGTCGATTCTCACACCTGTGCCTGTAACTGCAATTTTTATAATCTGTCATATGATGCATTTCTCATATTTGCATGTGTAGTTGGTCCTGCCCAATGCCATGAAGGTGTTCCCAGTCTACATGAACAGTCTGATGAAAACTGCCCCCCTGGTGGGCAGCACTGAACTCGCTACTGACGATAGAGCCCTTCAAAGGCTGTTGGTCATGAGCATGGGGGTGGAGGACACACAGCTGCTGCTCTACCCACGCCTCATCCCACTGGTGAGCATCACTAGGAGGGCTGAACTGTTTGGTTTTCAAATCCAAGTTTAGAGTAATGCAATTAAGAAGCTTTTATAAACATTTTATAAATGTTATCCATACATGTTGTAAGCAATTGAATATCTTTACATTTTTAAATATAGCGTCGTTAAAGGTCCAGTGTGTAAAGTTGAGGATGATCCACAAACAGTTTACCATGGCCTGAAAATTAAGAATTGTTTTTTTTCCTTTATCCCATAATGGAATAGTGGTATTCACTTGTTTGCTAAATGCAACTTCATCCCTAGTTGCTGCTAAATCCTACACACTGGTCCCGTCATGTTTTAAAGTTGGCACATTTTGTTACAGATGCTGTTTTAAAAAAAATGTCGTAAATCAATCGATTTGTTCAACCCTCGTTTTGATTCTAACTTTTAAATGCGTACTTTTAAAACTATTTCAGTGGGAATTGTCAGACAGATTGTGTTGTAATCTAACAAATCTTTGTGTTTTTTTTTCCATAGCACAACATGGACATGAGCAGCGAAGCTCTGCCTGCTCCAGTTCGCTGTTCAGAGGACTCTCTTACAGATTCTGGCATGTTCCTGTTGGAGAATGGTCACTCCATATTTCTGTGGTTGGGCCAAGCAATTTCACCTGACATCATCCAGGGTGTCTTCAACGTGCCCTCCCTCGCCCACCTGCAAGGACACATGGTCAGTGTTTGATTCCTGAATTAGATCCCAACATAATTATAAACCACATGAAAGTGTGTCTGTTTTGAGAAATGTTAGAGAACACTTTGTTTTCTCTGTGGTGCCTGGAGGTTTTACAGAGAATGACAGCAAACCGAGTGGCACGGCGTGTTTTGAACTGAAATGAAATATCAGAATCTGTCCTTGATTAGAAACTAAATAAATCCATTCACGGAAAAACAGAAAAAGTTACACAGCTTCACATGTGATGTTTCTGAAGTGAACTACACAGAGTCAGGAATAATTACAAATATTTAAATCTCGGGCTGAGATCAAACATCAAAAAGCATTTATTTTCAAGACAAAATTCAATCATCATGTCACATAGTTCTGGTCCAATATGGGCAGAAGCCAGAATCAGGGCCACTTGCTTTCCAACATCACATTTCTGATTGATATGTGGTGTTAATATATGTGTAAGCAATTCTTCCTGACAGGCTCGGAAATATCTCATCCTGATGTGAGCTATTGCTGAATTATAAACTATCTGCACTGGCCTTTATAGTAGTTTTAAGTCAACAAACTTGTGCTTTTCAGTGTGAGCTGCCACAGGTGGACAGCCCCATGTCAAAGAAGGTCAACTCCCTCATCAGTGATCTGCTTGAAAAGAGGCCAAACTCCATGAAGGTGAGATAAGTAAATTCCAAAATGCCCAATTTGCATGCCATTTTTCTCCTTGATGGCTGTACAGCTTAAAAAACCTTTGCCTCCCCCTAGTGGAGTTAGTATGCTAATACATAAATAACCCCACATTGTTTTTTGACAAAAACTGCATTTTAACTGCAATTTTCTTCTGCTGTTTAGCTTCTAATCGTGAGGCAGAAGGACAAACCGGAGATGTTATTCCGTCAGTTCCTAGTGGAGGATAAAGGGCTGCATGGCGGAGCGTCCTATATGGACTTCCTTTGCTATGTTTACCGAGAGATCCAGCAGCTGCTCACTTAACTGCTAACGCTCGGCCTCAGCATTTCTACCCAGACATCTGACGGACCAGGCACAAATATTTTACAGCAAGTCTCAGCTGGATCCATTTGAATCGCACGGACGTGATTTACAAAGAAAAAAAGGAAAAGAAAAGGAAACAAGGATTCAAGAGATTTAACCTCCACTCTCCAAAGCTGCCTTTCCTACATGCGTCCATCAACCTTAACTATACACAAACACTATGGTCTTCAAATAACAGCTCGTCACTTGAGGGACTTCCAGAGTAAATTAATAATGAAATGGCAAACACATTCAGCAATTCTCACATGGATATTTGCTTAATGGACAGTGGAAACTGGAATGACATCAGTGCCTTCAGCTGAAATGCTTTGTGTGCCATAAAGCCCACAGGCATATGTAATACAGCATATAGTGCCACTGTTTATAAAAGCTGGTTAATATTTTTTCATTTCCTTTGCAGATTTACATTGTCTGAAATGACAAATAAAAAGGGATGTTTGTGGGCCAAACTGGAGACGTTCATTTTGAAACTCAAAAGCTGACCAGTGTTTGTTACTCTCAGTTGGAGATCAAGTATGTCCAATATTCTCAGTAACTAGTTTTAGAGAATTTTGTAATATGTTTGCTTTTAAAAAAAAAAACAAACAAGAAAAATCATACTAAAAATAAACCATTAAAAGCTGTGAATGTCACAGTTCAGTAAAAACATAGCCAAAACAAACCCTGCTCATTTGCCGGGACTCATCATTTTTCTTGACCCAACACAATGAGTAACTCAAAGCATTTGATTCACAGACCGCCTCACCAAAAATTCTTTAACCTTTTATGGCTGAGACTTGATCTTCACAATGTGCAGTGACGCAGAAACTGTTCCGTTTTGGTGTTCAGGGAATTCACTGAAATGAACACAGCTGTTGCTCTGCAGAGATTCACGAGAGAACAACATTGGCACAAAAACTGGATCCTTATTTGTATTTGTATGAATTTGTAACATGAAAAGGGAACATATGACCGGGATTTAAGTAAAGACATTATGGGGAGCAAACCTAAAGCTTTTCCCTTCAAGAGAAAAACAGTATTTATTTTTGCTTTTGACAAAAAAAATCCCATTCCAAATAACTTTCATTTCAAAGAAAACCACAGTGAGCAGACGTTAAGGACAAACAAAACACTTGTCAGGACCAACAAATCAGACTTGGGTCACTGTTCAAAATAAGCAAAACCTTTATAATTGCAAAACTATCATAATTACATGTATCATGTCCATTATGACTTGTAGTTCAGTTATAACATCATACTGTGTTGCCTTGCTTGTTTTTTTTTAAGAAAAAAAAAAATTGTGTTCAGTTTCTGTACGTTTCATTTGTTTGTACGTCCAGTATAATGTCGTTTTGTACATGAAATGCACAACTTATGCTTCTCAAAAAGTAAAAGTTGATATAATAGTTGTGGAAAAAAAAAAAAAGAGTCATCAGTCTACACAGTATTTGGTTTATATGCAAACACTTATCTCAGGTGATTACAGAACCTTGCTATGTTAAGTTGGAAGCGGTAATTTGAATCAAACTTTTTGGGAGCAACCATGTACATTTATTCCAAACTATAAAAAAAACTTTTGTCGAATTAAAGTTTTAACGCAAACTTTTTTTTAAATTTTTTTTTTTATAACTTGTTAAGGATTGCAAATTAATCATATTTCTGTTTTGGACATGGCCTTTATGTAATACTTTAGTTTCACAGTATTAAAGCTGTACATTTCAATTTAAACTGCTGATTGGTGCTCATCTTGTTACCATCCACCATCAGAAACCTTCTACACCGCAGACAATTTTCTATATAATTGCTTTATAAACATACACAAAACATCAGTGGATGTAGAATTTATTTAATTATTTTACTCCAGTCCACGTGGCAAAATGGGCATTTGTCTGTTATCTTCATGGAACCACAAGAGGGCGGCAGAGGACAATGCACTCTTTCCTTGACATGCTCTGCTTTCACTGCATAACGAACAACCTCTAACTCCACCTATTCAGTCATACAACAACATCTCTGTTTGAGTTCATTCTAACCAAACGCTCTATTTTGACATGCAATGCCATAAGAAATCTGGTCAACAAAGGAAAAAGAGCTGCTGGGTAATAATAGCCGTGTTGTGATATGATTGAACAGATGTTTTATTAAGTCTACTTGTATATCATTCACGAGTCATTCACCTGTAATAAAAATATTCTAAATCTAAGGCAACACAAACCTATAAGTGTGTGGTGCTACTTGATTTTCTCAAAAAGACTTTGATGCTTTGAATAATATTTACAGTAAAAGAAAATTAAAGTAAAAATTCCTTAATATTTTCAAAAAAATAAAAATAGATGTCGCTTCGACCAGGATGTTCTAAAGTTATTATTATAATATTATATCTGCATTTGTTTTTCCTGTTTCAATGCATCAGCTCGTTCAAAAACACACGGAAAATTAAAAGCGGATTGTGTCAATCAAATATGAACATACAGTTTTCCAAACAGCAAGGCACACAAACACAGATGCAAAAATGTCTCTTTCATGGAAATATACACATTATAATGACTAAAATGAAAACAGGTGGAGTGTGCCATTTTCTTCACTGAAATAACATATGACCAGCACGCCTCACTTTGTTTGTGACATTTTGTATCAACACTATGAATAAAAAAAATATAACATGATTAACTGTCAATGCATCAAAATACCCATTATTTATAAATCAATGATCAAGTATTAGTCAGATTTTCCGGCTTCTTCAACGGCTACACCCTATATCCAACATCCAGAAACGAAAAAAATAAAGTGTTCAACTCTCATTAACTTACTTACATAACATCCAGACACTTCTCTCAGTGATCCAGTAGTTTCCAATGAGCGGGCCGCAGTCAGTTGAGTAAGACTTGTACCCAGGATGCCTTGTGTTTGCTCACATTTGTGATGAATCAATGCTTTAATCAGAGACACCAGGAATCAATCAGGCTAAACAGGTGGTGGTGATGATGATGATGATGATGATGATGAGGAGGATGAGGAGGAGGAGGAAGAGGGAAACAGCAGGAGGTGTGGTAGCTGAGAAACCCAAAAATGATAAGTATAATACAAAGTTTATATCAACGAACACACTGCCCTCTCTTAATAAAAACAGTGAATTATATGAACACGTCTAAAGACCTGATATTCACCAGAGAGTGAACTTTCATTTTAATACTGTACAACTGACAATGTTTTGTACAAGGAACATAAACACCATATAAATAACTTTAAACACTGCTCTACCTGGAAACGCCACAGTGCTTCAAAAACTAAAAACAATGACAGATGGTTTAATTTACAGATAATATACACATGTGGGGTTAAATAAAATACATTGAAAGCAGCATTTACTGTTGAACGAAGGTATCGGCTAATGTTGTACTTGCGGTAAATGTCGCTACCTGTGTGCTTCTGTAGACAAACCATCCATACTATGGTCTGATTTTGACATCAATACAGTCATTGTGTTGTCTCAATTCTAGTTGGCAAGTAAACAAAGTTGAAAAGTTCGTATCTATCGTATATACAATTTAAAATGGTGCAATGTGTGTTTTGTTGATCTATATTTTTTCTCCAAATGCTTCTTTCAAAAAGACAGAACACCCTGGTTTGAACACTCTGGAATCAAGAGCCAGGCTGGAATGTAAAAACACAGACCAATATATGTATAAGTTACCTTTTTTTTTCTTTTCTTCCCCTCTCCTTTTTTTCAGTGCTGTAAAAGTCACAGTGATTTCACTTGGCAGTACATAAAACAGGTCGACGCTGTGACCGTTTCATCAGAAAAACTCCCATTTCAAGTGTGTTTATAACAGTGACGGCGAACAGAGAAACAGAAAGACACTCCCGGGACATTTGCTGGAAGTGAACCTTGAAGTTAAGATGTTTTCATAAATAAATAAAAAGAAGCAAACATTAACAGCTGCAGAGAGAGTTGCTCTGTCCTTTCTATTCATTTCTTGGTCAGAAATTCCTCAATCAAATGTTTAAAATGCGACTAATTCCAGAGTGTTCACACCATGCTGCCTTCTCCAACCTGTGGTCATGAACAATATATTAATCTACGATCAAAAGTCTGCATAGCACACTGTACACAGTACGAGTCCAAGTCAGTTATTGGGCCGAGCTTATGTTGACGTTCTCTTCCTAAGACTCCACTCGGGCAAAAGTTAAAGGACACTCTCAAAGAGTTGCATTGATCTCATGATGTTTTCATCCTGCAGACAGAGGGCAAGAAAACAACGTCATGTGATGAGAAAATGCAAGTGCGACAAAAAGCGTCAAAGTGTTGGGCTCACATTTTGGCAGCAGTCGATGAACTCGTCTATGGTGACCACTCCGTCTTTATTCTTATCCATCTTCTGTTGGAGAAGAGAAAGAAGGACAAACCAAACACTGCTTAAGCCTTTTTGCTGTGACCGGCAAATGTAACTGGACAGAGCTGTGAGCGCTGCCAACGTCAGACTCGCCTGAAAGAAGACTTCTACATGTTGACGAGGCGTCTCCTCCCTGAGGACAGGGTAAGTGCATTTTCCCATCATGTCGTAGATGGCCTTCATGATGTCCAGCATTTCCTGTGACACACAGGAAATGATCAGTGCAGCCAAATTACACAGGAAACACTTGCACATCATTCAGATTGTTTCGATGTTTTGATGCTGAACTTCAAGTTTATTTAACTTCAGTTTTTTTTCCATATTCCTGTTAAGTTTGAACATAATAACATCACATCATATTGTTTTATGTATATAGTACCTTTAAGAACACACATTTGTGTTTTAACAAACGGGACACTCAGACACGGAGAGTACACAAAATACACAACACTAACTGTCAGTATAAATGCAAGCAAAAGATAAATTAAACCAAGGAGACGACGTCTTGCAGAAGGAATATAAATAAATGAAACAGGTTTGTGGATCATTTAGAGAACATCTAAATGTCTTTTTTTCCTTTCTTTTTTAATTTAGCAGCATAGCTTTAATCCATTCATTTCTTCTTTAAAATGGATTCATCACCATCAAAACAGCCATTGGTTGGATTGCAATGATATTTTGTGAAGCCACTGACGCTCCTCGGAGGAGGAACTCGGTCAGCTTCATCTAAACTAAAGCTCAGGCCCTTTTACGCACGTCTGTGGTTAACATGCTGACTCAGAACTGCCGTCATCGCTGCAGAATCTGGTATCAATATTTCATATTCTATATCTAGTTAAGCTGGTTTATTATGACCAAGTTGAATCCTCCCAGCCTTCCTCACTTCTGATGGAGACGTACCTCTTTAGTGATATATCCGTCTTTATTGATATCGTACAGGTTGAAAGCCCAGTTGAGTTTTTCCTGGACCGTGCCTCGCAAAAGGATAGAAAGGCCCATAACAAAATCCTGCAGCGGAAACAAGACGCACTGACACGTTTATGAACAACATACACAACATTTACAAAGAAGCGGTTTGTCCATGAAGGGACGTGAAAACCTACACAATGAACCAAGTCAGTAACTATATTCTTTCTAAACACATGAGCAATATCGGCTGATTGCATACATCATACATTTTGCAATGATATTACGCGACGTATTCATTAGAGCCAAATGATGAAACAGCAAGAGTGCACACACTTGAAATTATAATCACTCATTATTCAAATTATTAGCCGTCTCATAATCTGGGTTTGCCCTCAGAGAATCCGCTGACGTTTGAACAAACATTGGTTGGGACTAATGATAGCGTCTCGGTCCTTCTAAACAAATATATGCCTTTCATAAATATTCACGACATGTTGATAACGCCTTGCCTGGACTTGCTTGTGCCAAACTTATGGTGGCCGCAGGTTACATAATGCTCCAGTGGAAAAGCCCGAGGGGCTTGTTGAGTTGAAATTTTAAAAATGCCACACTTGACGTGGGCGCCAGATGGAATTTACCTCTTTTTAATTATGTTGAAATTCCATAGACACCGAGTGTGACTCATATGCCAAACTATGGGAGGCACCGTCTTGGATTCAGTCGAACGACCCACATATTCATCATCGTCGCACCTGGACATCAAATACAATGTGGACAGAAAACGGAAACACAAACGGACTCTCACCTCAAAACTTACAGAGCCATTGTGATCTGTATCAAACGCATTGAAGAGGAAATGTGCATATGTCGACGCATCTACGAGGAGAACAGAGATAAGAAATCCATTACATTGGTACAATGGCCCAGTACACAGCAGTTGCATCTCTTTTTTTCATGATGAGAGATGAATGATAACACTATCATGTCTGAACAGATACATCAAAGCCTCTGAATGTTTCCTCTCTCTGACTCCTTGGGTGAAATCTTTACATAATGATGATCAGTGCCAGTGAGTAAGTGACAGTCCTGGCTTTATAAAGACATGATGCTCTTCTCTTGTGTTGTTTCCCACTGTCCCTGCCGTTTGCTTTGATAGAACTTTCACTACAGGTACTTCAGATGTTAGGGGAGCAACTTGTGAAACACTGTCTTTTTAAGTACAGCACACTAGAGAGGAAAAGAACTCGGCTACACAAGACGGGGGAAAAAAAAAACCCTCCACAAACCTCCTTGTGGGAAGAACTGTGAGTAGATGTCTTTGAAAGTTTCTTCATTGACGACTCCACTGGGGCATTCCTGCAAGACAGAGTAGAATTGCACAAACAAATGAAAGAACATAGATGAAGGCGAGGTAAAGTTAACATGGACAACTGCACTGAGTGTTATTTGCATGTCGTAATGAATCAAAATCTTTAGTGCTGTTTACTGTAATATGAGCTGTATGCTCATGTGCAACCAAATTATATCCAAATAGAACCCTTTAATTTTAAAGGTCGCTCCTATGCCATCAAATCCACTTTTCAGTGATGTGTAGAATCTACCGTCATATCGACGACAAATCCCTGCAAACTGACGCGAGTTCCGTTTGTGTTGGTTTGTTGACACTGCGAGATGTGAGCCTGGAAGTCGACTGAACAGGGAGTGAGTGGATTTTACATGATCCAGTCTGTCCCTGCTGCTGAGCTAATGTTAGATTAGCCAGCTGACTGGTATTTTGTCAGATGACATTTTAAATACGCAGAAAGATGACGCTCTTATAAGTCGTGCACATGTATAATTTCACTTCCAAGAATATACATTGAATTGTGCAACTAAATCATTCAGAATCGAACTGAACTGATGTGAGATTGAGACCCATGTTCAATTTGGTGGTATTAAAAATCTAACTCGCTCAAGGCAAAAAGATATTTATCCTGTACAAAGCCATTCAAAGTCACTCACTTAAGGTTTCCTGGCAGCCTTACTCTTTATACTCTTATGGAGCACTTCCAAGAAATATGCTTTGTGTATCTGCAAAGGCGAGCGCCATCCACAGACATAATGGAAGACCTTGCTCAGATCAGCACGGTGATTAAGGTGGGTGAGGTTTTTGCAGGCTGATTTTCTGCGATGTGTCAGGCTGTAGCTTCAAAGCACACGTGAATCGAATGAACAGGGAATATGTCCATCCATAAAGACAATGTGTAAACTAGGCAATCAAAGAGGGCAGACTTCACCCCGTTCACGCAACAAGCCTCTGTTTGTCCGCGACAGGGTCAAAACACACAGACAGAGCCACCAGAAGTAATAAAAACCACTTCTATGGCAGAGGCTGGAAGGAATAGAGAGTAAAACCATATCCTATTACTTCACAAAGATGAGGTCAGGACTTTCAGGGAAGTTAGGGACATAGAATGAAAAGGAAGCAAGGCACCCAGTTCCCCATTGCTTGTGTGTGTGTTCACTACTGGTGTGTGAAATAAGGATGGGTTAATACTAGTTTTAATTCTAATTCTAAAATGTTCCAATCCAAGTGAGAAACCTATTCTTCATAGCAGACAAATGGACTATCTTTTGGCTGAAAGCAAAACAGGATGTGAGTGTGTGTGTGTGTGTAAGAGTTATAAGAAATTGAGTATAAGAAATATTTAATTGGAAATGTGAGCTAAAACGATACTAAAACACTCAAGTCATTGCTTCATAAGGACATCATTTAAGATGAAAAGTCATTATAATTTGCAGATTTAGATCATCGTTGATCCATTACTGTAGCCTGCCAGGAAGAAGAGATTAAGACAATTATCAAATCGATAAACTGTGTTTAAAATGTGTTCGGTCGTGTTTTGGAGAATGCACTGTGTGATTTTTATGTGCTTTCTTGTTTCTGTAAGTTTTGGAAACTCGTATGGTTAAAAAAACCAGATCGGTTTTCGACTATTGATGTCTGGTTCAGCCTGTGGGGGAGCGTGCGGCTGCTCGTCCATTGTGAACGGATGGATCAGAGTCACAGCGTGTACGTGTCTTTCTTTTCTATCACCCCCTTTTACAGGGGGCGCTACATGTGTGCATTTTTACATTGTATTACGCAGATGAGAAATGGTCTTATATATCTAGTGTCTTATATTATTGTCATTTTTTACTGCACATGTGATACTCTTCATTTCTGAAAAGCCCAGTCAGGGACAGGAGTTGCAAACTAGCATATTGCTATAGTACTCTATGTGCACTTTATGTCCACTATGTCTCACTGCATTGTCCCTGATAAATGAAGACTAATGGGATTTAATCTTTTGTTTAGAGACAAATTTAAGTGACAGCAATCTCACACACAGATGGATGCCTTTAAGCATCTGCAGTCCCGGAAGTATTACTTCAGGTTAATGAACACATTGAAATATGATATTGAAAGTAGACATCATAACAAATGAGGATATCAAACTACATCCAATAAAAAGTCAAATTTCTCCACGATTATGACATTGTTTACATTATATATCATTGCAGGGAATGCAGTCGTGAAAGGAAATGCTACGCAAGGAAGCACAAAGTGAGGAGAGGCTGTGTGTGTTTGTACACAGATGGGCCATTACAGCTGTAAGCCCTCATAACACAATGATTAAGTGGGACAGCAATATACAAGTAGCTGTGTTTCAACCAGGTCTTCTTTTAACCTTGCTCAAATATTATAACTGTTAAACCAGGTTTCACGACAGAATTCATCGAGTTGCATTTTACCTTTGACTTTCAGCCTCATGGTGACACAAAGTGATCATTTTCACCTCAATCTTAGGTTCAGTGAAATATTTAAGGTCACATCAGGGTAATTAAAAGCTAAAAGCCACGACCTCAGCCAGCCATAATGTTCTTTACACAGATCAATCATTTCAACATTTCTGAAAAGATTCTTTTCTCTGCGTCAGTGAAGCACTCACAGTCCAATTAAGGACATCTTCATTTCTACATTTTAAATGTTAAGTTCTTAGAGATAGCTTGTTGTTATAAGAATGTGTTATTATTTCCCACACCTTTGTTTACACACATGAAAACCAATATAAAAAACAAAGAACAACTCCAGGATTAAGTGGCATGTTCTACGGTGATAAGAAATTAAGTTTCCCTCTTGTCCTTGGATGGTGTCCCATTTCATCCACAGCGAATCTCATTGTAGGGTCAGGAAATATATTTGTACTCATTTGTTATGCTTGATGAATTAGCTCAGCCGTGAAAACAAAATCACAAATACAATCTGTGAAAAGCAAAACCAGCCAGACGTGAAATTCCTTTCCGAGACTCCTGAAGCGATGCAGCAATAAGTGACACGGGGAATGAAATAAACCTGTGAACAGAGACATTATTACTGACAGAAGCTGTGCGATCTTAATCTAATGCCTGAGGAATTGCCCTGTACTGTGAACTGTCGAAGCCCAGCAGATTTAGCCAAACATGAAGACAATACTGTGTTATTGTCTCAAGTGTCGTGTTAAGGAATTACCTTTGATTTGACCTCTGTTTGAATTCCCCCTTGTGACAAAGATCCAAAGCCAGAGATCTCCCCCCCCCAGCTTTTCAGGACACACAGCTGACAAAACTCTGGCACTACAAACCAATAACCCCTCCTCCTGCCACCTGCATTAGATGCATTTGCCAGATTTCTCATCATTGGAACCTTGCCCGCTTCAATTAGTCTGGCTGGCCTTAAAAGGTTGTCTTTATTTGGCCAATGTCACTGGGTTAAGGAGCTGTTTGACCCTGGCGGTTAAAAGAAATGAGCTGCACTATGGAGATAGTGATGGACAGAAACTATTCAGTGTAGCTTCAATTTCAGTACCATTACTCTTCCTTTGTCCAATCAAGTCTTCTGTCTCAACAACATCAGTCTAATGGCACGGGAAAGGTGTGAATAAAAACGCAATATTAGTTATTGAGGGATCACCAAAGTTAATTGGTGAAGTGGAATTAATGTAAACTTCCGAGCAAACTTTTAAGATTTGTCTGACCTGGTGGCGGCACTACAGAAAAAGTGTGGACATCGACACAGTCACTCGGCTTCATCTTCTCAGGGCCATCAATGTCTGCAGGGAGTTTCACGGAAATCCATTTAGTAGTATTTCTGTCTGAACCAAAGTGATCCCGAGAGCCACACCACACTAAAAAGGTCTTTTTTTGTGGAAAAGAAAATAACCGGAAGTGTGCTGACAAACATATGAACTATCCACTCCTTCATTGTTACAGGACGACAGGCACACATTTAAAAGGCCTCATTAGTGCACTTCTTACCTCTTACTTCTTGTCTCAAGTGGAAGACGACTAATGGGCAGCCTTTTCAGAGACTTGGCCGAAGCACAGCACGGGATCGACAGGAAACTGAAGCCTCATGGGAATGTCATTATCACAGGACTCGCGCTATGCTATACTCTTTCATTGCCAGACAATTAGGGTCATCTCATTACAGCTCACAATATATGTGTAAATGAAGTAGGGTGATTTTATACGTGCTGCCTCCCAGGAGCATGAACTGGATTGCTCATCACCATTTTTCCCTGAATCAGTTTGACATACAACACGACCTAATTAGCCCCTGCACTGCTAACAATGTAGACAAACGCCAACTTGCTGAGGTAAACAAAATTTGTCCTGGATAACATTTTGCGCACAATACAGGCGAGTCAGCAAAACACTATTTTTTAAATGACTGGTTATTTATATCACTGAACAGGCATGGAAGTGTAGAAGGCTATAAAAGTTTTTTTTTCGACGTCCAACAAAAAGGGACAGATTAACACAGTTTACTGAGCTGCGCATTATATTGTATATGGCGCTGAGGCCACACAGTGCTGTGTAACTTACATTCTTGAAGCCACGGTAAAGGATCTGTAGTTCCTTGCGGGAGAAGCGCGTCTGAGCTTCAAGCTGCTGCAGGCCCTCGGGGCGATGGCGGACTGTAGACAGTTCAAGCTCATCCTCAACGCTGTCTGGAGAGGAAGAGGAGGAGGAGGAATAAGGTCAGCTATGAAGAGATGCATGGTTTGTTGGAAATGTGCATCTCTGAGGGTTTGACACATCACATTAAAAGGCCTTCATCCAAAATGTCACATTTTGCCAGAACATGGCTAAAAATTCTACTTGACCTTCCCAATCAAAACAAACCAGTTCATTATATTAGGTCCTTTTGTTTTTCATATGTTGTGAGACAATACACTCCTGAATGGCCTCTTCTCCTCAACACCAAACAGCAGAGGGTAATTAGTGTTGGCGAGACCTCAGAACAAAGTCCTGGTGACACACAGCCTCTTCATGACAGAGGGCAGCTGAATCCTGTGAAACTTTTTTTTAATGGGGGCCTGTAACGAGAACAGCTGCCATCAGTGACCACACCGTCCTCTAAGAGCAGCGTTTGACTTGTCTTGCTGGCACAGGACCTCTCATGTACCTGAAGTGTGACACAGAGTCTAAATGCCTTATTAGCCCCAATGGTCTTATTGTGGCTTGAAGCCAAATTATATTTATAAATTATTTTTAATCAGACCGCAATTAACCAGCTGCTATGAAGCTAATGCTTTGCATTCATAGGTTATGTACAGTAAAATAGCCGTTTGACCGCAGTTGTAAAGACATGTTTATCTACCGGATTTAATATCAGTCATACAATATACAACAAGAATAAACAAGGTGTTCACCAAATGAATGTGATATACAGTTAATGGAGGAAGTTAAAAATACTTCATCAAGGCCTTGTGGACACAGACAAATACTCAGGTATTTTTCATGACATCATTTCACACATTCAAAAATGCTGTTCACCTTTGCAACGACAAGAGCAAATGTTGTGTGAGATGCTCACGACTCATGCAAATGACTACATCCTATATTTATCGTGTCCCTCCCATACAGGGAAATGCAACTGAGAGGAGAAGCAGAGATAGTATTTTTGAGAAGAACCAAGGAAAAAGAAGTGTCACAGAAAGAGACAAGAGTGAGTATGAGAGCCTTGGAAGAGCCACTTGCTTTGATTACTGGAGGATGACTTTTTTGATGTGGAGCATGGAAAGAGCCTCATGAGTCGAGCTCTCACCCCGCGCTTGTGGGCAATCTGAGGGTAACCTGAGAAATACAGCATTAGGTTTTACCCATGATGACTAACTGGACATGCAAGAGTGTTTTTATTTCCTACAGTAACATTTAATTTACACATACGACCTCATATATTTGGTTCCTCAGGACAACAACACAGTACTTTACTATGTAGCCCATTTGCAACATCTGCATCAACTGCTTTGGTGTTATTTTTGTATTCACGCTACGTTAAAATAAACCAGTCAACAACTGATGGATAGTGGCTCAAAAATAAGCACTGCAGAGATTTACTCCACTTTTGTTGCCGACACACAAATTAATGAGGTTAATTCTAACTAAAGTTAACAAGTTAAGGTTTGAAGGTTCTTCAAAGGTGTATTTTTCATAAGTTTGTCAACAATTTGCTTTACTCACTGCATGTTAGTGGATGTGAATGCTATCGTACTACGCTCACAATGACATGGCCGGTGTTTCAGCAGGCAATGTTTACCAAGTTCATTATCACTTCAAGTCATGAAAAAGAAGTGCACTGGGTTACATGACTTATTAACAAGTCTCCTGACACACTGTAGGTCAGCAGTGTGACCGACGCGCTCTGAATGTGATATGGTGACTGTGTGACCTCATGACACTGTGTACTTTAATATTTCATCAGGTGTCACGTCTTTGAACACACAGTCAAACGAAACCGTCTTTTTTTACCGTCACTGCCATAAAGGGGCTTAATGATGTACGCATTGCCTTCTTCTCTGGTATAAACTGCATGTAGCACAGCTGTGAGGTATGAAAGCCATGAAGCCAAAGGTTTACATGCTGATTGATTAACAGCACACAATTCCACTTCCCCTCATGCTCCTGGCTATTCTAAAACATGTAGTGTAATTTGACGGCAGTGGCAGGTGTTCAGATGAACCGCAGCGTGCTGAAAACCGCTTGTCAATCACATCTGGGCTAATTCAAAACGCTGAGAGTGCAGGTAAAAAAATACAGTAATTGCAGAGTTTGAAACAAGCAAACCTTTAAACGCCAATGGGTGTTGTAAGAGGACTCTATAAACCCGGGATATAAAGAGAAGTGGTTACCATTACATCATAGAATAGAGACGGTTTTAAAAAGGCCTCATTAATCTGCACCTTCGTCTGGCAACACTACAGCGGTCCAGCAGAAAAGCTGGCTGTGAGTGGGAGAACGGCTCAGTGGGAGACGACCGAGCGAGACAAAGATTATACGTGAAAATAATCTACGGGAGAAATTGAGTTTGCACGAGCAGGTGGAAAAACAATCAGTAACCATTTGCAATAATGCTGACATGACATTAGCTTATAGCAGCCACAAGCTGTGTAAAATTAACTGTATATATATATATATATATATATATATATATATTTTAAGTGCTGTTGTATGTGGTATTGACACACACCAACTGAACAGGGCATCTAACTCTTTTATTGACCTGCCTGGAAGCAAGATAATTGCTCTTATTGACAATATGGCTGCCAGCAGGGACTGAGGGAAAAACTAATCACAGCCATTTAACAAATTCCTCACCTCACTTAAGTCTAAGATACTGTATCTTAACAATATGTTTGCCATTTTACTGCTCCTACTTGTCACGGATAGTAAGTCAGATTTGTAAACTGTCACCACACGTCTTTTGTGTGTCACTTGGTAAATGACACACGTTTACCAAATAAGGCCACAGCAGACCTGTGTCCCAATGAGAATTTTTAAACACAAAACACATGTTTGAACTTCCTCATGCACAACTCCCTGATTTAAAATCAGCATGACAGCATACTTGCCAAGGTCAGTGTTGATAAAGTGTCAATATCTAATACAACCACACCACAAAAAAACTGTATTATTTCATAAATTCTCAGTTTGAGGAGGGCAGCTTGGCCGTCCTTGTCCTAAAACACAATGTCTTGTCAAATATCTTTTCAGCAGGCAGAGACGTTTCCAAGTACAAATCTGCCATGATCTGCTCTCATTCTTTTTCACCCTCACAGCATCTATTGCTGTTTATTGCAGCACAGACAGGGAACAGTTGGTTAAAAGTTCTTGGCTCAGACGTGGCAAAACACGGTTGACTCTGTCTGTCTTGCTGTCAGCCTGAGGCCAGCTCTTATCACCTTCTGTAATGAAACAATAACTTAGAGATTTAGACAATGATGGGGCTCAGGAAAGCTCTCATCTGTCTGGCACACACCTGGGCTTAGAGGGAACACCTCCAGATGTTGCTTTTGTTACCAAGATATATTAGTCTCGACAGCAAGCTGGCTTTATTTATCGGTGTTACTGTACTACTGAGACATTCATAGGAGCTCAAGGACAGAGGAGTGAGCCTCAGAGGATTTTCCAGCAAAATGAGTTTATGATGTTGTGCATACACTGAATGATAGAGCTGAATCAAACAATCTGTTACTAAGAGAATTGAAAGCATGACAGTTGGTGAAAAGCTGAACTAACATGTCAGCTATAAGGGTTATTTCTAACGTGGAATAAAAACAAAAACAGTGAGTGACATGATGCTTAATCGAGCAGGAAAAGAGCATGTGGTCATGTCTGTCTGATTAATGTTGCCCTTTATCAGAAACTGAATCAGAATACTTTATTAATAACCCGGGGGGAAATTGTTTACCACAAAGATCAAAATTTACAATTTTCTTGGTAGTGAATTATGTATGGGCCACACGGTGGAGCACATGGCTAGTGATGTTGTCTTGCATGCAGAAGTTAATCGGACATTCTGAGTGTGAATGTGAGACCGAATGGTTGTTGGTCTCTGCAATGGACTGGTGACCTGTCCACCATGTAACCCGCCTTTTTCTTTGTCAGGTAGGATTGGCTTCAGCTGTCATTTACCTCAAAGGTATAATGTGTTGTTGTCCTGAAGAATCAACAATAAAAAGCAGGAGGATTCAGCAACACCTTGACACTTTACAAGTTACAGATTCGTGCAAACACAAGAAATAGCCATGCCATACTTTTGCCTTCTTTGAAAAAAAAAAACCCCAAATAAATAAATAAATAAAAACATCTTGTTGAGTGACAGAGTGATAATGGCAGGTGGTAGCTGAAGGAATAGTTCATCAGAAATGCAATTTATTGCCACGTCGGAGTAACAAAGCAGACTTGGCTATTTTGCCCAGCAGCAACATAAGAGAATGAACAAACAAAGAAAAACACCTCAGCAAAACAGAATCACCAAAGAGAGTGGTCGCAGCTTTGTAGTCAACACAAATTGTCTACTACAATGATATCTTCTTCATCAGTGAGCTGACAAAGCCAAAAACCACAACACCTGGACCCCGAAAAAGGAGCGTGCGAGTGTCGTACGTGGCTGAGTCATTTATCTCAAAGGTTAAGTCAAGCTAAAGGGCACTAAATCAATGGGATCCATGAACTGGAAAAAGTGGCTAATAAATATTTGAAATCAATAAATCTCAGGTGAAGTCTGTGCTCCTCAGCTTGCCACATCTTTGTTGTTGTAAGAGGGTGTTTGTACATAAAATAAGACTGACCTGGGGGGGCCAGATAGTATAAATGTATTCAACTAATAGTGTAGGGGGAAAAAGCCTCACACTTGGTTTAAGACTGAGATGATAGTAATTCAATTAATCTATGCACGGAGAAATCTTATGTTCTGTGAAATTGGCTAAAACTGTTTCTAATTGCAGGCGTTTTTAAAATTCATCAGATACAGCACTCTATTCCCACTGTCTGTCCTTCGCTGAGCTATTACAAGCGTTTATTTCCGACTAAAATAGCTGCTACATTGTGTGCACGTTAACAGCACTTGTGTTTTTGTGTTTTCACTTCAGCTCATCTCTGTCCCTTTAGCACCAAGGAGGCGGGGCTTGCAAAAGTAGGCCACTACTCCAACGGAGCACAACTTATCTTACCTTAAGGTTGACATGATAGAATTACAGGCAGCAGCACCCAGTGTGAGCCTCTACAGCTGAAGATCTATTTGGACAGTGGCTCCTTGTTACATTTAATAGCTGAATTAGCGTAATTGACCGGAGTGTCATGACCTTTAAATATTAAAAAAGTATAATCTTTGTCTTTGAAAATATATGAAGGCACTTTCCCATTCATTCGTCATTTCCCATGCCACTAGAAAGGCGATTCATCGCAAATAGAAGACATAGTGCAATCAACGGACCATGTACATGTGGTGTCACATACATACTTCTCATTCTGGTCCATGATTAGCAGCTTGAAACAGAAATATAACTTCCAATCTTCATCCTGACAAACGGAAAACACGAACCAAACTCAAAACTGATTTCATCTACGGTAAGCCTGAGCTCACTCCTAATAAAGACTCCTTTAAGTCACGGCAATGTAACAATCAAACACCAATCTGTGGGTATCGAGTTCATCGCATGGCTGCACTGTGTCCACTGCTGCTGTCCATGTAAGGGCAAAATATGCAGACATCAGTCAGGTAAACGACGACAAAAGCAGCATCTGTTAGAAAAGTTACTGACGGCCTTTGATCTGACGTTACGTTTTAAGAACTTTTTTCAATTCAATTCAAGTTTTAATTACATTTTTTTTGGTTCTATCATTGCTTTATAGACACCTAGACTTTTTTCAAGTCTTACGGATTTTATCTGGCAGTGCACACCAGCGCTGCCCCCCAATCTGTGTTTGATGTTTCAAAGTGTTTCCGAGTTCAGAAGTAACTGATCATGGCAGAGAATTTAAACTGTAAAACTCAATATTTTACCAAGTTAGACGACTTGACCCGCAGCGAGATTTGATTGCAAAATGTTGCATTAATATACCATCATCTGACACTTTTGCAATTTCTTCCTGACAGGACTGATTTATTAAATCTATTATTATTCGAATACATTACATTTGGACATGTTCGCGGTCCTCACACCAGTTATCAAAGAGAGTGGTTGCCATTTGTTAATGTCTTCTGCAGATCTCAACTGATATGTTATCGTCAAAATCAGGATTTAGTCTCTTTCTCAAGAAGAGCAATTGCATTGTCATGTGAGGGTTAAACTGATCAGTTGAAGGATGCTTTAATACGTACACAACCTACACCCCAACCTATCAATTCATCTTTCTCCTTGTTCGTGGAGAAATACAAAAATTACTTCAAAAATGGCTTTGTTGATACCCTGATATTCAGTGTGTCAATGTCAGTCAGCCTCACGATCCTTCTGACTTTTTGGGTTTCAAGCAGGAAGTGTCAGAAAAGTTACCACAGAGATAACTGGCTTGTGGCGGCCAAGCGTTCATAGGGACGTCGCTTTTTGATCCTTAGATGTCGGCTCTTCCTATCATTGTGAAGCAGAATTCACCAAGCGTTGGATTCTTCACCCACTAATAGGGAACGTGAGTTGGGTTTAAACCGTTGTGAGACAGGTTAGTTTTACCCTACTGATGATGTGTTGTTGCAATAGTAAAAAGTATATATATATATATATATATATATATATATATATATATATATATATATATATATATATATATATACACATATATATATATACATATACACACTCACACGTATATGTATGTATATATATACACATATATATCTATATCTATATATACATACACACATATATATATACATACACAGATCATCTACAGAAGGTTATAATGTCATATCGTCAGTCACAAAAGTGCAAAGCCAAGGCCTTTTGGCAAAATTAAATTAAATCTAAGCTAATCACTAAAAGAGCCAGCAGGGCAGGAGGCCAATACTAATTATATCAACGTGCAGAGAGGGTGTCTTACTTCTACACCTTATTCCAGTATTTCTGTCTCAAGGCTATGTGTTGTTTTTGAGCACACAGGGACAAACGTGACAGACACACAGTGAGACAGGGAATGAAGATAGCGCATGAACAGTGTCTGGCAGCTTGAGTGGCATGAAGGTAATAACAAATCTGATCTGCCGACCTGCAGCTTCACAAGCATTACTCACACAGGCCACCGCCAGGCAAAAGAGCAGCAAATTAAAACAGGAACATAATACTTTTCCAGTTGGTTCAAGTAATGATTCAGTCAACACCATATCATTAACAACACATCCTTAAATACAGCATGTAAGGCCAGATAAGGTAGAACTAATATGTGGCAGAAAAGACATTCGATATGTAATTGAACCTAAAATATTCGGGTGAAATAAGTTGATGTTTAATATTGCCTACATGCTCAGGGGATTTCTTCACTTATGCTTCACTGAAATGGGAACTCTTGGATGTAAACACAAATCGATGAGCACCACTGTGAACTCAGCCTTGTTTAAATGGAGCTAAGATATTGTTAATGTACACGTGTCAAAGTGCTTCCTCGGCTGGAGCAAAAATCCTTTTAGAAATATGCAATACGATATCTAATAAGTCAACTGTGAGAGGTCGAATGGAAGTGCAACAGCATACATCATGCTTGCGCATACAGATTCGCCAGAAGATATATACGATAAACCACTCGCCTTCTTTGCAAAGGCTGACTTTGCCTTCCCTGAGGTGAAATAAATTCCTTTGTAGCATCAAATATTTCCTAATGCTCCAAAAACAAATTATAGCTGACATCCAGAATACCAGCAGTCCCAACAGTGAACATTTGCTGATTACTATTCAGCTTTTGCAAGTATTAGATTTGCACATCCAATTCAATAAAAGAAAAGTAATTCAAACACAGTCTCCACTGTGCAGTGAGAAAGGCTCATCTCATATCAGATACATCAGGAGGGAGGGAGATATAGATCTGCCATTTGGTCCCATTTTGTAGGCCCAAATACAAATAAGCTCTACATGGTTGAAGCTGGAGCAATATGTCATATACTGTACAGTATGCTATTTAATAAAGCAGACTCCAGGGCCTCATGGAAAGAGGCAGTAAAATTGACTTAACAATGGTAGGACAGAAAGGTAGGGTCACTGCAGGGTCCCTCTTTCAAACGAAAACCAAAAGGGCAGACAAGTGTGCAATCATCTTGAACTAAAAACAAAGATTCTCATTTCAAATCTTTTTGGTGAGATTTAAATGTACTTGCCCTGGGGCATGACAACAACTTTGTAGCATACTGCCAATTATGAGTGCAAAAATATACCTATGTTCACAACCGTATCAAATTAAAAATCCTCCTGATTTCCTGTGGTTTAGCTTGAATTCCAACTGTTTAGTTGAGATACTGAATAGGGATGACTCAATACCAATTTTGCGTCCAATACTGGTACAGGGGATTTGTTTTCATCATATGAGTGTGATACAGTCTTTTACATCTTTTAAACACTTTAGCTATTGCAAAGACATTTGAACTGATGCATATTCTACGTAGCTATAACCAGCCAATTCAATGACATAATGTTATGATTTGCATACCTCACCCATTGTGGTGGAGGAAATCTCTCTTTACAGCATGATTTCTGTGGTTAGTGAAACATTTACATTATATTTAGGATTAAAGAATCATAAATGGGGCAACATGGTGTAGTGGTTAGCACTCTCGCCTTGCAGCGGTTGGAACAAGGGCCTTTCTGCATGGAGTTTGCATGTTCTCCCCGCGTGTGCGTGGGTACTCTCCGGGTTCTCCGGCTTCCTCCCACAGTCCAAAAACATGCAATGTGGGGATTAAGTAAATTGGACACTCTAAATTGACCGTAGGAGTGAGTGTGAGAGTGAATGGTTGTTTGTCTCTATCTGTGTGTGGCCCTGCGATGGACTGGCGAACTGTCCAGGGTGTACCCCGCCTATCGCCCGATGTAGCTGAGATTGGCGCAGCACCCCCTGCGACCCTCTGGTGGAGGATAAAGCGGTTAGATGATGACGGACTGAATCATATATGATTTATCTTTTTTAATTTTTCCTGAAATTTGATGCAGTCATTTCAGCGAGCATTGGACTTTCTTTCTTTTCTTTTTTTTTTTAAATTGTCGCCGAGGTTTTTTTCTTTCTTTTTTTAGGAATTGCCCTTGTGTATAATATTAAACATGAGACAAAGTGCCACCACAACCCCCAAAGTTTGTTTTGGAAAATTGAGACAAGGAATCAGCAGGAGACCTGTTCTTTCCAAACTTTGCTGAAATACAGCAACAATAAGAAACCAAGTGTGTTGTATGCACCTCTATCTGTGTGGCCCAACACCAAAGCTTATCAACCCCCATTGCAATCTTATCTTCATGACCCATGTACTGTATGTCACAACAGCAGCACGAAGCCTTACATATGCTTGGTCACACTGGGTACTGATCTTAATATCTTTAAGGGTACCAACTAATTTATGGTTGAAATACAAATTACATTAAACAGTGCCATATTTAGGTTCCCCGAGAGCCTACACTGACACACTGAGTCAGGAGTGTGTTTAAACATTTGAAAAGTCAAAGTAGTCAGTGTTGCTACAATATTTATAACGAGAAATGCAAAGCTGGACCATGTAACCAGAGGAAACACAGCCGCTGCCAAAGAAGCAAATGTTCCACATATGATGTAACGTACTATCAACAATTTCATCATCATCTTCTCATCTATTATTGTCAACAGGTACTCACTACTATTGCTATAAGACTATGGCAATATAGACTGTGTATAAAAATGGACGTAGTCTTGGGGTTGTAAAATAAACTCCTGTTGTGTAGCATTGGGTCTGGCGATCTGACTAACCCCATGTCAGTTTTTGAAATCAGAAATTTGCAGACGTCACCTGCTGCCCATCTTATTTGGTGGAATTAGCTCTCAATCACAACAGTGCCCAGTCATATGTGCTGTGCTTCATCATCTATTGCCCTGGGAGTGGGACCATAATTTATAAAATTTACATCATGTGCTGTTGATCTGGAACGAGCAAATACCAATTCATTTCCCCGTATAGTTTTTATTTGGAACCAGTTGAGTCGTCCACCTGGTGACTAACTGTTACCTCCACCCTACTTTCCATACTTCACTTTACAGTCGATGCAGCACAAGCATTTTGGATGAGATTAAATAGGTTGTGGAAGAAGAAGCTGAAATAAAACGCATTAGCAGCAAAGCTTTCATCCATCATTTGTGTCACTTACTACAGATTGTGCGTTGACAGGTTCAAACAAAACAATTTTATGGAAGAAATGTTTGTGTCTTTAAGTATAGAAGTTAAATCTTTCAGTCTTGAGAACAAAGCCATACAGAAAGCTGTTATTTAACGCTCTGAGTGAGTGAGTGAGTGAGTGCAGTGAAAGAAAAATCAGGGCCTGGACGCCAGGCTTCTTTATAAAACAAAGCAGGCACTTACCCTGACCATAATAACTGACCCTTTAAGACAAATGTCCCTTTGAATTGTTTCAATACATCTATTCCTTAGAAACGTAAACAGAAAGATTCTCTCATCCACGAATACATTTAGAATGGTACAGAAAAACCAAACAAACCTCAAAAAGCAAAGAGCAAATCTTAAGTCATTTGCTTCCGATTGCATCATCCATATACGAGTTGTTGACAAACTCACATCAATGCTACCAGCCGCTCTGAAAAAAAAAGCTTTAAAGAATTGGTGGATTTTACTCTGAGCTATTGAATATTTTTTATTTCACATACACAATCTAAAGACCCAAATTAGTACAAAAACTAACTTTTCTCTAAAGACCAAGATGTCCAAACCAGGTCAATATAGCACATTGCGTGAAAACCGTCCTTAACCAGAATCACAACTATTGACATACAACTGGCTGAGAGGGCCGCTCACTTCCTCACTTAATTACTTATATGACAATGAGGCCTTTCCTTGTTATTATAATTAAAAGGTCATTGCGAGCCGTTTCACAGACAGAATGATTTATGTCCTGCTGCACCATCCAATTTCGTTAAAACCTATAAAATGATGGGATGCCCTCCCCCCCAGAATTTTGTGCATCTTTTTATGCAGCCTATAACTGTTCATGTTCATCTTTGATAATCCGGTAAAGGGATGACTATTGTTTCAAGAAATGGGATTCTTAACCTTTGTTTTTTTTTTTTTTACGGCTTCACAAGCGATGATGGATGATAGTTTATCAGATTTATTGCAAATTAAAACCCATCCCTGCACAGCAAAAGGTCTCAATACACTATAGGAGCCACTGGTAATGAGATTCACAAAAGCTCCCAGTCAGCACTTTCTAATCCAATACCCCACTTCTCTTTACAGAAGTTCAAACAACTTTCCCTATCACTTTATAAGGAATGGGTGCAATTTGGGCAGAGTTAGAAACAAAGGAAAACAATCAAACCCAAGCCATGGAAATTAGAGGAGACTATAAAGCCTAAAAATAAATAAACAAACAACAATTCAAATAGCAATGGTGGGAGGGATCTACTGCATTATCCATGAGAACCTTTGTCCTTGGCTTAATCATGGAAAATATTGTTACTGGATACAACATGGTTATTCATTTTGTTGGCTAATTAAAGTCAGGAACATGCTGAATAAGCATAGTTGTCGAATAGCCTTGATTGGAAATAAATACCACATGTGCAGCTTCAAAGCTCTGGAGACAGCTGAAGGTCTGTCTTTATGAAAGACTCAACCTTTTCCTTCTTTATAACAACACTCTAGCATTATTTCATTAAGATACAGATTTAAGATCCACGACACACCAACACACCACTGTGTGAACATAGCAATTAATGAATATCGCAAAACCCAAGCGCATATTCACATTTGCTAACAACGGGAAAGAGGAACTGTGCACATAACACATCATCCCTGCGCGGTTATGGCAAAGAGCTCATAATTAAAGACATCTTTTAAGAATATAACTGGCCTCCAGCTCTTTCCTCCACAGGGAGCCTTTAAATGCTGCAATCATCCATAGCCGATTCTCGGCTCAGAAGCATCTGCCGTCCTCCTACTACCAGAATTTATCATCTTTGATGTTTTTTATCAGAATTGATTGCTTGAGTGAGACTTGCCCTTGCTTACCCGTCTCAAATTGACAGGTTGAGTCCACTTACTGTCAATAAGCTAATCCACCGTGCATTTTTTTCCTTCAAAGACACCAGCGGGACTGATAACTTGGGACACTCTGGCAAAGGTTAAGTCAATCATGTCACCGCTCTAAATAGGAATCATGGAAAATAGCCAAAGGGTAATTGGACCAGTTGATTGTTGTCCTTTCAATACATTTGTAAGTGGGTGCACAATTACAGCTTGTGAAAGACCTGGAGCTGAGTCATTCTTTCCATATTTGAATCTTCTACCTTTGAGTAATAATGAGATGGAGCTCGTTGAATAAACTGACGAGGTGTTGAAGACAATAAGAAAAATGTCAACATGTCAACACTTGATTTAACATAGAAAACAATGCCAAGGTTAACAAGGTTAAAATGTAAATAAAGTAAAGACCAGGCTTTTAGTGTTTCAGATTTCTCACTGGTAGTTTATATATTACTATTTATCTACTATGGAGATCCATAAGCAGAGATGACTCTTATACTGTTGGTCCCCACTTGCTGTAATTATCAATGACAGACACGTCAGAAATGCTTGATCACAACTAAATGCCACACAACAAAAATAAGGACATAAAGCTTATTCATACTGTACGTTTGTATCAAAACAAATAAATCAATCAACAGGCTTGTTTGATACTTTTGTACGACGGAGTATTAGGGCCGAACTGAAGGCAAAATAATAAAGTCGTAATAAAACGAGAATGAATATAACTTGATTTCCTCCAAGTCTGTGTGATTCTTTCTTCCAAACTGACTCTCTTTCTTTCACAAATCTGTTCCTAAGGTTCTGATTCTAAAGATGATGTGGTGCTAATGTGACAAACATACCTGCATGCTTGCAGCTTTGTCAGGCTGCAGGTTATGATAAACATGTTGAACATTTCAATGTACATAAAAGGTTTGATTTGTGTCCGCATGTGCCTCGATCCCGTTTTTGGGGTTCGGCATAGACTTCCATACACCATCGTCTCACTGGTCCCCCACAGACGTGACCTGGTTGTTGCTGTAGATACCACAGAGCTTAGCAGTGAGGGAAAGCAGACGAAACACATACAAATCTTTGCCGTGAGGCCCATGAATCACAATGAAGGACACAGAACCTGACAACGTTGTAAGATGAATGTCAGCACTAAGACTCTCTGTACTTCCACTCGATAAAAGCAAACAATGTGTCCAAATTAGCTGAATGAGGGTGTGCAAGTCCGCTCAGCACTTTGCAGTAATGACTGTGTTGTATATCAGTGTTAACTGTGATAAGTGTGAGCAGTAAAAAAGAGAGAGGGAAAGAGGGAGAGAAATGAGGAATAAAAGAAATAGTGACTTTCATGCGACAAAGGATAAGACCAAACAAATCAGACGGGAAAAAGAGAAGATGAATCACTTCTGTGACAAAAAGTTATCAATGATCGACGACAGAGGATCACCGTTAGAGTTTCCTTGTCACGTTGAGCGTCCACTTACAGCTGCAGTGGTGGCTTAAAACTAGACTTTAAATATTATTATAGGACATTATTTGCCCATTTGAACTTGGTGGCAAGAAAATGTGATAAATGTGAAAAACCTGATGCATAAATTCATCTGTTGACTAAATAATAGCCAGAATGTTGTTGTTTTGCTGCTGTCAAACACCCAGATTTAGTGCCAAATGTTACTGTTAATGTGACACTGCTAACCAACTTTCTTTTTCTTTTTACCAGGTCTGATGGTTACAGTGTGTGCAGCACAGAAGTGATTTGTATACCAGTCTCTTTAGACCACTTATCCTCTACTCAGGATAAGTGGTCTGTTGCTGCTCATATGCTGCAGTAAAGGCTGAACAGAGTACACTACTCCATATCCCAGCTGATAGACTCCCTCAGCTTTAACTACACAGAGACTTTTTATATGATGCCCCAGTGGAACTGCTCAGGTGGCCGACGGTAGAGGGATGTGACCGTCTAGGGCAGCTCCCAGCTGTGAACGTGTCAAAAGTGTTTGAATGTTTGGCAGAGTATTTACGCTCTGTGAAGCACTATCCCAAGAGGTTCTATACAAACGCAAAAGGTGAAAACGTTTATTTTTTTTGATGTTGTAGAGGATGGCTGTAACAAAAAAAAAAAAGAGGTTTTTGTTCCAAAAACGTAAATGATACGGCTGTTGGATTCACATAAAAAGTGAAGCACTTGTTTGTGGTCAGGGCAATCACTTTAAAGCCAAAAGGAACAAGGTCCAAATGTGGCACTTCTTTGTATCCAATAGCATAGGACTTGGATATATGAATATATAAAAAAAAAGACATAGTGATTAATAATTGATTAGAATTAATACAGTGAATTTGATGCTGGATTCAGCTTTTTTAAATATGAACATTTGAAGTTCCTCTTTGTCTTGTATATAACACATGTTCTGTTATGTATATGTTATATTCAATATGATAAAGTAATTAATCAATAAACAAAAATTGCTAGTTTGAGCAATACATCAGCTAAAAGGCAAACTCACATCACACACTGCTGGCAAAGTCATGGTTAATATAAACACACTTGTGATGAGATGAAACAATTGCTTCATTCTTTAAAAAACTATTTTCATACTTAAAGAAAAGAGAAGAAAGTCCACTAATCTCTCATTTCTATGCTCCTGTTCTTCTCCTGAGCATGATTTCAAACACAAGCATCCCATCGATACCTGTATTGGCAGCTTGTCAGATAGCAAGTAATTACACCGTGAGACACCTGTGTGGAATACAGATCAAATTAACTTGAAAATCAGCCGGCGTTGACATCTCCGTTATCTCATCATGGAAAACAGAAACGTTTAGAAACGCAGCGCGAGGAAACAAAACAACTTTCACTTCGCCACTCTGTTCAGTGGAGTGTGTAAACTGTGGCGCTTAGCGGCGAGGTTCGCGGTTGCCTGAAATGAAAACACTGCTCCCACATGTGCCTTTGAAATAACACTCACTTATACCACCATGCTCCGTCTAAACACTTCTCTCAGGTCAGGTCAGACTTTTCCAGCTACTTGCTATCACTCATTGTCATTTTGTCTGCTCACGATTCGCACCCACAGCTTTGGAGACTTTTGACTATAATGATCGTGATTAGAAGCGACGGTTGTTTATTAAAACTGAAAATAGTCTGATGAAACTGCTTGCTCTTGCAGCTATTGCTACTTCGCTTCACGATACAACCGCAAATAGATCCAAACTAAACAGTTTATTTAGGCCTAATGAATTCAGTGCTTTGTGAGCGAGACTGTGCCCTTACTTAAGTAAGTATGTTTCCCTTGAGTGCACAATGAGATGTATCCACACGCAGCGCTTCTGATTTGACTCTATTCTGAGTGACTAAACATGCCCGTAAACAAAGTCAGAAATTATACATGGAAAAAAAAAAGAATTAACTTTGAGGCATAAATATGTTCCCATTCCTCCCATCAGTCATATCCCAAATTCACACACATTTCTGTCTGCTTTCATAACTTCAGCTCATGAATTTAGACAGTCCATTTGTTTTTGTCTTTCCTGCATTGATATGTTGACCTCAATATATGTTTTCAAATTGCTGTTTTAAAAATCCTCTTTTCTTCTAGCAACCAAAAGTAATGGAACACAAGCTGTAGATGTATGGGAAAATGACTGATTAAAAATGCATTATCATGTCTGGGCATTAATACAGTAATAATAGCAATTCTGCAATGTCATTTTCTTTAATATTGCGGTGACAAATGTTCAATATATCAAAATAAGGTTTAAGGTTTAACACGACTGCTATTAAATGTTTAGCCTCGTGTGTGCAATTTTCAAAAGTTCTCCTCTGACCATTAAGAAGTTAAAAAACCACAGTTAATTTCACTCAGGAACAAAATTTAAAACATTTTATCATGATAATTATCGATACAGACTGATTTTTAGCGTAGCATTTTTCAATCAATATTCCATCGCTCCGTCAGTGTCTTACCCTCTTCAAAGCTGATGAGCCCGAGAAGGTGCAGCAGCTTGATTGAAGCAAACACAAGCACCACGATCCCCAACGTTTGCAGCCCCTCTGTCTCCCAGATTGCACTCAGCATTGCTCCACCCTCAGTCCACTCTGTGCCACCATAGCCTGAGCCAAACCCAGAGCCTGATTCGGCCTCCTCAACCTCAGGACCAGCACTGCCACCCGGCCCCACACTCCAGTTCCCACGCACCCACTCCAGCGCTGCACCGGCCCACACGCACAGGCCGGGCGCCTTTAGACACCCACCTACTGCCCACTCACTTCTTAAATCCAGTCTGGGTAAGGGTAAAAATGGAAGAAGTTGGTTAACAGGAAAACAAGAACCTGTCTCAGGCTTGTGAAGATCCTGAAGTCATTTAAAGTCACTCTGATCTCGAAGGGGGGGTCAGTGAAAATTTAGAAAAGCGGATTCAAAGTGGATTAAAGTCCCAGATATTTTTGATCTCAAAGCTTTGTTCTCTTTTCCTCTCCTCACAAATAAAGAGACAGATGAAAGTCATGGAAAAGAAGGCAGAGTGAACGTCGCTCTTGTCAGAGAGTTTGCAGCTCGCTCTCTGTGGCTCTTTCACGCGCTCTGGTTGCCTCTCTGCAGAAGTAAAGGGAGGGAAGATGAGAGGGAGTGGATATGAGTGAGGGAGTGGGGAGGGTGGGGGATGCTGAGACAGAGGCGGAGGGGATGTGTGCTGCTGGAATATCTACAGCCTCTCATGAGCTGTACATGTTCACATGCACCACAAATGCTGAAAAGCAAGTAAAGTGCAGAAACAATAGGTCACCGACTGAAAATATAGTACGTGTGCCACTTTTGAATTACCGTGTATGCGTGTGTTAGAACTGTATTGTTGTAGATTAAAATTTCAAGCTACAGGAAGAACTGAAATGCAGATGAGGAGGGAAAACAAAATCCTCTCAGAAAAGCAGAGTGGGCAGAGCAATAGTTTTCTTAATATAGTGTAAATAGTATATTAATCAACAGGCAAAATACACATGTGATGCTTTAAACAACTGTTTGTTTGTTATTTCACATTATGGTAATCTCAAAAGTGGTTCAGGATATTAGAACGCTCCATAGCTTTCATACATAAAACCAGATTAGGGAGAAATGAACCAACCACCCACGTTATTGCTTATTCTGCTTTCTTTAGGGTTTAAGAGTTAATATTTGATGGGAGGGGGAGTAAGGGGAGTCAATATGTCTCAGTGGTCTTTAAACATAATCCAGGAAAATAGGAAGTGAGGGGGAAAAAATAGTATTGATCACACACTGCTTCATTAAACATACCCACTTCTCCTTAAAATGGAGTTTATAGTGTTTTTGAGATGTGGTGGGTTAATTAAGGGAACTATAAAGGTAAATAGTACATAGAGTGTGAGGTTGATTCACAGATTCAGTGTATGTGGCAAATAAGTGAAGACACCACCATCTACTGGCCTTGTGCAGACTGCCAGAACCACAATCACCTGTCGAATTAACAATATAGATAACAGGATCAGAATCAGAAATCTTTAATCATTGTAATCTTTAATCTTGTATGTGCTCATTGTATGAGCACATACAAACTGGTAGTAAGTATCCTCACAAAACATTCATTCAAAACTGATGATTCTGAAAGTGGAGATTTTTATTTAATTTTTTTTATTTTGAACCACAAAATTATAATCTATATGATTTAATTTCATCTACATTGAATTACACTACTAATCACAGTGACGCAATGGCAAAAAATTTCAATTACCACCACTGAGTGGAACAGAAATGTTCATTTTGCCTATATGATGGTATACACACATATACTGTATATTTACTGTGGATCAGTGATGGGGATTTTAACTAAGGCCATACTGTCCTAGTACAGTAAAAAATGCACCCTCCATTATTTTCAAAACACATCACAGATTCACTTAAACCAGGGGTGTCAAACATACGGCCCGGGGGCCAGAACCGGCCCGCCAGAGGGTCCAATCCGGCCCACAGGATGAATTTGTTAAAATCTCACACTAATCTAAATGTAGTGTCAAATGCTGCAGATACCCGTGACTAAATGTTTGTGCCTTTATAGATCCAGTGTGCTGTGTAAATAGTAAATTTAGGCATGATATTGTTGAAATTGCACTTATATTTCTCAAGAATGTTCATGTTTTGTAAAATTATCCTTCATTAAATGTAAATGTTGTTGTTCATAGGTTATTATTCTATTATTTTGCTATTTTTACTGGTCCGGCCCCCTTGAGATCAAATTATACTGTATGTGGCCCCTGAACAAAAATGAGTTTGACACCCCTGACTTAAACCAAGGGAAGTAAGCCAATAAGCACCCTTCCAAAAGGCCTGCACAAACATCAATATTTTTATATTAACAATATCAAATGAATGTGCAGGTAAAGGGAGGGTCACTCAGGGTGACAACATCATTAAAATTGGCATTTCAACTCATTGTTTTATGTCCTGCAGCTTTTCTGTTTTAATTCAATGGCACTGCTCCCATCAGCATACTTTCCTAACTCAGACTCCAGCTGTTTTCAGTGAGAAAAAAAAATACACTTTATTATGGCATCTGCTGAGCACCAAGGACAAAGGGACAAAGTCGGCAACTAACTTGCAAACATTACGTATCTGGCATTAAAAGCCAGATAGCTTTCTATTGATTTGGCGGAGAGTAAATGCTAGACTTATAGTGTAAAGTGGACAGAAATGTTTGTGTTTTGGGTTTACAGCTTGCTCCAGCTGCTACACAGTGTAGTAACAAGGGGGTTCTGCAGCCCTATAACACTATGTGCTACTAGAAAACAACTACTCATTCATTCAGTGAGAGTGTTTAGTACATCTCACTCCAGAAAGTAAACACATGTGGAATGAAGTCTGCAAAGTCTTTCTATGGTGATCTACTGTATCACAATAGTTCAAAGCACTATGAGCTGTCACATACAGTGACGGTATTTTATATATCACCTGACCAAACTCTTGGATGTTTCACTGGCACAACATCAGTGAAACCAAAGTCACATCACAAAGGAGATGAACGCCCTCAGGCCTTCTTCTGCCATGGTTTAGCAGAGTGATGGTTAATAAAACATGTAGGAATAATTGACCAATTGTAACCTCTCTCCAGCCAAGTGATACTATACGCAACCGATTCATTATTGAAGACATGAGGGTGGAGGGGAGCTGGAGAGACATGAAGAAAAAAAAAAACCCCATGAGGAACCGTGATTATATCAACTCCGCTGACAGTTAAATATCACACCACACATCTTTGTCCATTAACGTCACACAAATTCTGGACAATCACCGCTCTAACGTTATTACAGCATGGCAGCTCAGACAGATAGAGAACCTAAAACTTCAGCATTTGCAGAATTGACAGGGTGATTTTCTTTTGGAAGATTACAATTACAAATTGTTTGTCAGAATCGGCGAGAAGAAGACGCTGTAAAGGGGTTGACATTTCTATTTGGTGACGTTTGTATGAAGAGCTGCGGTGCCATTTCTGGCTGAATTGTTGATTAAAGGTGCTATAAAGCACTTTGTTTTTAGAATCACCTGAACACAGCCTTTTCTTTTATAAATAGAACAACAATGCTTGTAATGACAACCTGCAAAAAGAATGAGAAGAAAATGAGAAGAAAAGATCTTTGACTTATGGTTAAATTCTGCTTCATACTGTACATTTTTAACGAGGCAATGCTCATCTTAAAAGGACAATTGTGAGAAAATTATGATCTTAAAGACCCCAATACTGAAATAACAGTGGATTGTACTGTTCTTATATCACTACCTGCTGTTCAGGCAAATACCAGTAAGAAATTCAAACACAATCAATTTTGGACGTGGTTGTTCTTCTTTCAAATGTTTCTGGTTTGTCTGGTTGATAAAAAAACAAAAAACAGAGAGAGAGAGAGAGAAATAAAGAGATAATGTGATTATCCGGAACACTGTGTTCTGTAATCTTGACCAGATAAATACCTTTAATAACATTGGGGATGAAGCATAAACTAAATTACTGCTGTTAGTTTCCATGAGATCCATCTCTGCCATTTTGAAAGGAATTCAATTGCATAAGTCCGAGCAGGTTCTCTGAATGTGTTTACAATGACAGACATTTACGTATCAATCACACATAGTATATATAACAATTTGTCTGAAGAAAGTCACAAAAATCATCAGTTTCACGAGATGACAGCTTGCCAGCACGTCTTTCACAAAGACCTCTATTGAAGGACTTCAAATGTCAAGCTGCACTGAGGTCTGCTGTGTCACCAACTCCGAAGTCCACATCCCTTATCTTTGTAATGAACAAGATAAGTCTGAGTGACAAACCTAAAGGCTTTGTGTTCATCTGCCTCGGCAGAATGATGGACATTGAAAGATTAGACTTTTTATCCACACTCATCACTGCCACCCGTGTCGCCACTTTCCATCCTCGGTATTCACAAGGGGTGGATCTTATCTCTGCTTGTCTGAGAAGCGTTGACACACGATTAACAGTAAAGGTCAATGAGTCAGTCTCACGAACACTGTGTATGTTAAACGCACAGTAGGTAATTGCTTCTCGATCAAAACAAGAACAAAAGACCTCGACTGAGGACAGCAGGAAGCAGTATGGAATCCTTGGTATTGTTGTTGTGTCGTCTCATTTGGTTTCCCTGTGCATTTGTGCTTTACAGGAGCAGCTTCAACCTTCACACCGAGTATTTGTGATCTATTAGTGGCAAGTACACACAATGAAATGGCCAACACACTGACTAATTAGCAGTACCAAGACGAGTAAAGCAAATGACACTATTAAAAAGGTGATCAAATGAAACAGGATGGAATGGGAATATGAATTAATGTGGGTTTAAAGAGTTTTGGGAAACTTTTAATTAACCTAAAACATGACTCAACAAATCCCATTGTTTTCAGATATTTTGATGCAGAAATGTCATAAAATGAGAATCCATCTATTACAACTCAACAAGACTAAAATCTCTACACCAGAGTAATTAATGTTGAGGATGCCTTTATTCTAACCGTTTGGACTATTAGAGAAACAGAACATTTCAATAGAACAAAACCGAACACCACAGGCGCAGGAGTAATTGAAACTCTCTGCGACAGCAACAAACGTATGTGCTTCTAAAACAACTCATCGTACCAAAATTTCCTAAATTTCCAGATCCAAGTGGGACCTTTCTCTGAGTCGGTGAAAGTACAGGAGCAGGCGAAAGGGATTTTCGATGCAGCCATCATCAATCAAAGTGAGGCGGCGTGAGCTCGTCCTGCTGTTTACAGATCAGCTCAGGGTACAAGTGGGTGATATAATTAGGCGACACCTGCAGCGATTTGCTCAGGCATGCAAAGCGGCATTAGTGTTTGGCTTGTGTTTTCCAAGGCACATTAAAATGAGGCCGTCATATTTACTGAAGCGGCGCCTGTGAAGGGAAAGGCAATTATGAGCTGTGAACCGGGGCAACCCTCAGTGAAACAGCATGAGCAATCAACCACAGAGTGCCACAGGCTGATTCTGATGCTCAGGACTTACTTTGTGGACTCTGGATACTGCAGGCTCGCTGCCAGGTGTGTGTGTGCATGAATGCATTTAAGGGCCTTTGCTCCTTTCAGTAACTTCAACTATATAAAAACTCACAGACAACACATTAACAGCAAAAGTATGATTCAAATCGCTTAAACGCCCTGTCGTACTTTCAATTTTATGTGGGATCATTATGAATATGCATTTTCAGATCTGCTGGTTATGTCTCATCAGGTTGGATGACTATGTTGATTATTTTTGCACCCGAATCACACTCCCTTTTTGATTTTCACTCATTTAAAGTTATGAGTGTGTCCTGTAAAAGGACCCAATATCAAAAGTACATTTTTCTGCAAAAGAACGAGGATTATGATTTGGCATCTGTTTTTGTTTTTACATGTTAGTAAAAAATATGAAGAAGTAATCTTTACACACAAGTGCAAATGATTAATGACTGATGGCCCGATTCAATTTTACTCACTCTCCGTGGGAGCCAGTCGCCGTTGACATAAGGTGAAAGTGGGGGTACAACCTCAGCAGGTCCAACAGTCCATTCACTCCTCGTGTTATTGGACTGCACGAAGAAACCAAGGTACACTGAGAAAACTCACGGGGCGCACATGAGGAGAAAATGCAAACCCCACACAGAAAGACCCTCGGTCCAACCAGGATTCAAACCTGCAACCTTCTTGATGTTGGAGGCAACAGTTCTAGCCACTACTACGTGTGGCCCCTGTTTTGGTATACCTGTATGTTGTTATATTTTTTCAAATGTCATTCTGCACCAACATACACGTATGCGCATGACAACAAAGAAAATGGGGTCTTTTTCCAACTCGCGACAGGTGATCAACAGGCTGCCTCTAATAGACTAATGGTTTAAGACACGGACATGGAAATACTCTCAGTGTTACGCTTCTGCTTTATTTGATCCTGATTTACAAATTCAAAAGAATATAAAAAGTAAACTTTCACCTTTCTAGCCAGGATATTCACCATAAAGCACATTTGGAAAATAACACTTCATGAAGCAGACTCTTATTACTTATTTTACGATCTCCAGTTTCTTTATATCCTGTTATTAAACAACGTCTCATTGTTATTTTTATTGTGTGGAGAAATCCCTCACCCGAACCGTAACAATGGGAGGGAATTATTTCTTGGAGTTGTTTAGTTCACAAGAGAAACACAGAGAATTATCATACAAAGAACACCCTGCTCAAGTTATTCATTTGTTCATAGTCAAAGCTCATGGAAAGGAACAGAATGAAAAACAACGTGCATATGAGATGGTTCAAATAATTCCATATATATACAGCTGTTCTTTTCACCCTATGTCAAAAGACCATTTGTGAAAAGTATCACACAGTGTTATGAACTAGATGATTTTTTGTTTTTGGTGAAATAAACACATTTGCTGTCAATAATTTGTTATTTTTATGTTGGTACAAATTCAACAATTGTCTGATAATGTATGTAGTGAAAATTCTACTCAAACTCCAACATGGCATCTCTTGGAAAGAGAGGGATCAAAATCACAATTCTTTCCATACGATTAGCTGTAACGCAAAAGGAAAAGTCAATGACACTGTCAAAGGGCGGCGTGCTCAGGCAGATAATATCAATCTGATTTTCTGCTCATCTGTTTGCCACATTAGCAGTGGCGTAGCTACGTGACAGCTCACATTGTCATCCGATTTCTCGGTGCGTTATCCTTGACTGGTGAGGTGCCAGTCAAACTGAGCTCCAGGTGCAAAGGTCAATCGAGAATATGCATTAGTGGGCACGATAAAACAAGAGGAGACAAGGGGGGACATAAAATGGCAGACAGAAGACAAGACGACTGGAGCCACTGTCCAGAGAATGAGATACGATGAGCATAGTTCCCCAGCAAAAAGAAAATCAATATAGGTGGTTATTTCTTTAAGAATCTTCATGCAGTAAATGAGAGAAAGATGGTTTCAGGTTGTTTGACACAAAAACATGGAAAAAAAAAATCCTACAAGAGCCAAGGCACAAGCACTATATCAAATCACACCTAGATTAAAAACACATTATGGTTCAAGCTCTTAACAAGCAAGCCAGAACCACTTTGGTTTGACAACATGTAAAACATTCAATCCAAATTGTTTTGTTTCAGCTCCACGAGAAAGGCAGTTATATCGTCACATGTTAACTTGCTAAGCTGCTATACCGAGTGTTTCAAGATCTATAATCTGCCATCTGAAAGGTCAAAAATGACAAATGAAGCTTTAAATCTGCTTAAAGATCCCATGACAATAAAAATATAGATGTGGACGAATTAAATCAATGCCCCATATTGTCATTGGTGGTCAAATCCTCCACAGGTTACCTTTAAGCGACTAATGACCTGAGACAGCGATTAACGGCAGCAACATCGGTGCATATTTGATGCTCACCAATATAAACTTCACTGATTTCATATGGTGTAACTTGTTGCCTCTGTTTGTCTGTATGCTGCATCCTTCACCTGAGCTCTGTCAGACCTGACTGAGGGGGCGTTTGTATGCACCCAGCGGCAAAGCACAGGCGGGTGGGGCCAAGAAGCATTTAGCGCAGGGGTGTCAAACTCATTTTTTGTCAGGGGCTACATACAGCACAATTTGATCTCAAGGGGGCCGGACCAGTAAAAATAGTAAAATAATAGCATAATAACCTATGAACAACAAGAACCCCTTTGTTTTTTCTCCTTTGTTTTACATTTACTGAAGGATAATTTTACAAAACATGAAATTTCTTGAGAAATATAAGTGCAATTTCAACAATATCATGCCTAAATTTACTATTTACACAGCACACTGGATCTATAAAGGCACAAACATTTAGTCACGGGTATCTGCAGCATTTGACATGACGTTTAGATTAGTGGGAAATTTGAACAAATTCATCCTGTGGGCCGATTGGACCGTCTGGCGGGCCGGTTCTGGCCCCCGGGCCGTATGTTTGACACTCCTGGTTTAGCATGTCAGAAGCTGCAACTGCTTGCAGCTGTCTTGCTTTATTAGCGCAATGTCGTTGCTGCCTTTGACTGTCTTGACACAACAAATCACTTCCTGTGTGCAGCATGGGGATGTTACTGGGTGACAGGAGATCTAAGCACTGCTGTAATGAGTAACATAGGAGGTTGTGAAGAGCTGACGGTCTTAATCCGATTTATTTGTTGATATTTGATATTTGAAAGTAACCGACATTTAAAAGCTACACACTACAGTTTGCATTAAAATCATCCTTTTGGTAACCTTTGGCGTAAATGATCTCTAGTAACTAAATATTCTGGAATTAAGCAATGCCTTGTTCCCGTTTAATTATGCGGCGACATCGCTCCTCACAACAGTATTGTTTGGTTCACAGTTCTATGAGGCAGATCGGATATCATTTGGCCATAAATGGGTTTTAAGGACCCTAAGGAGAGAAACAGAGAATTAAACACCATGCTTCAATGACAGTCGAGTAAGTCAAATTAAATGGATTATGTCCCACGGCGGAGCCGACTGGAGTTACAATGTTTGATATTCAAGCCTTATGTATATGAGCAAGGCTGAACGAGTTCGCACTGACGCTATAGCCTCCACCCTTTGCAAACACCCACAGTCTGATAATAGAAGCCTCCAGTTCAGTGACAAAGGAGACAGTTGTGCCAAACCTTGCAACAATAAATAGCACCATATTGTTTTGTGTGGCAAACAATGAGGCTGAGTGTTATACTGGGAGGTGGTAAAATTATGTGCGAGGACTTTACACAATAATAGAAACTGGGAGGGAGACTTGAAGGAAAATAAGGAGAACAAAAACAACTTTACTTAATCTTGTCCACGAGTTGTACACACAACGACTCTCCATTCGACTATCCAACTGATAATGCAGGCAGTAAATTAAAACAAAACAGAAATCAAAGCTAATTTTCCTTTAATACTCAAGGAAATAATAACCATTCGGAGCTCAAAAAGTTAGAATAAAAACAAGGACCCAACTTTTCTTCCCCCCCCCCAATACTTCATCTCCGTAAGAATGTTTAAAATTAATCACTATCAGATCAAGGTTTTTAGAGCAGGGAGATGTAACCTGCTCGACTTTGGTTTGAAGTGTTCACTTCAAAGTCGGCACTTTGTTTCATCATGGTTGATTAAAAGAAAAGTTACATTTGCTTGTGCACCCAAGTTGCCTTGAAATTACCTTCACTAAATGCAAATCAGCAACGCAGCTTTATGATAAAAAAAAAAAGAAAGCTCAACACTTCCAAATCAAGTGATTCTCAATCAAGCCAGAAAACAACATGCACTTTTTTTTAATACATGACATGTGGCTGCAATAAGAACCTAAAACAAATCACAGCTCAAAAGATGTGGATGTCATCAGTTCCTCCCTTATTTGTGCCGTGATTGATGAGAAAGTAAAGCTGATGCCTGTGAAGAAGCCGCTAACCGTGTTTCATTGAGTGTAAAGCTCAACAATAAGCCTCTCATACCTGACTGAGGGTTTTTAATACTCCCTCCAGTGAATAACCAACAACTAATTTGTTTAGAATGCAAAAAAAGGCAATAAAAAGCATGTTAGCAAAGAGAACATGGGAATAATAATAGAGTTTGATGACTATCTCATTGTCAAGTTTACTAAATTCTTCCCTGCTGACTTCATATGATGTGTGCTAACATTTTTTTTTATTATTATTAATGAGGGCACTTAAAATGGCACACACTAATCAGATTACCGTTTTACTTTCATTAGCCATTTATTTATCATCATAATCATAAATTGGGAATTAACTTATTGTAGCTTTGCTATCATTGAAGACTGTATCTTCGTTTTACACTCATTTAATGACTTGTTGACTTTAATGACAATACCTTTATTGCATATTTCATATCACAGATGTCTCAGCCATTTCTCCCCTTTACAATGAATGCATTTGAATGCACCACACAAGCTTGGCTGCACAGTGGATTTCCCCTGCATACGCTGCATTACTGTCTCATTTAATGTGCTTGTAAATATTGATCCCTTCCTCGGCAGTGTAAAATTAATACATTCCTAATCAACCACAAGGAAAATAACCAACCAAACAACAGCCATTACTTTGTAGATTGACTTAATGGCTAGATGTTTATAGAGAGCAACACATACACTTAAGCCATGGCTGTGTTATATTTATATTTCCTCTTAACTGCAGATTTCTTGAAGCACAAAGTGAGCTTTGCTTCCCTCTGCTGGCAACTGCCACCTCTCACCTCTCATGCTTCTCTGAAATAAAGCATCTGCAAACTTTGTTGTTAAATTTTATATTCTTACAATTAAACCCCGCAGCACAGCAACTGGAAAATAAGGTTTTTCAGTCCTAAACAGGAGCTTTTTAGCTTACAGAACAGTTCTGAGTTTACTCCCTGACACATTGTTCATGCTGGTATTGTTTATGTAAAAAAAAAAGGGAACACATATCATTGCTGGTATTATAATAGGAGAAAAGCGTCAGCTTGGTCTGCACACAAAACTATTAATAAAATGTTTTCATGAGCCATCAAAGTAACACAGCTTATAAAACGTTATAAATCATGTATTGAAAATATATCATTTCTAAAAGCCATTTCACAGCAGCTGACATAAAGAACACATGTGCATTAAATATCCTCTTAGCATATATTATAATGATGCAAACTAAATACTAGCTTTTCTTATGCATCCAGACCATGTGCTTCCTGTGATAAGGAGCAATGTGAAAATTCAGAGTGTTGTTGAAGCTGTGCACATGCACACGTCTTTGCTTCAAATCCCTTTACGTTCTTATTCTCCAACATTTCTCGACTTGATAACATAATTTACCATGTTGAATCAGAGGCTGAAATCACGCCAAAGTACCGCACACAGGCTGAGAAACACACACAAATAGGCACATAATGTATAGGCTGATCCCAAAACGACCGCTTCAGCTTCAGCAGAGATTTACAGGATGAAAAACCTGCAATAATGAGAGGATAAGGTGTTGCATGTCTTGGAATAAACTGAAGCAGCTCTTCAAACAAATAAAAACAAACAAACAAACAAACAAACAAACAGACAAACAGGAAGAGAGTTGACTTAACTGTGTTTGATGCAAACACTGCTCTGTTCCACCAAGGTTACATAAACACAATGATCTTTCCTTTTTAAAGAGTATGAAGACATGGATTTATATACTAAAATAAACTTAAAAAAACAACATCTTTAGCATCATTTTTAATCATCAAAAATCCTGAAAAGCTCACATCACTTTAATGTCTTTAAACGTGAGCCGTTGAGGCCGGCGTGCATCACACCGTGGTTTCCATGACCACGAGTCACGGAAATGATTTGAAATCAAGAGTCTGCTTATGAACGCTTCACATTTACCAGAGAAATAATTTGCAAAAAACTGACATATCAAAAGGTGCTCCTGTCAGCCGTCACATCCCTGTTCACTGGTGCCACACCACTGTCACTCACTGTCATGCCACTTAAAAAGATACACAGAGAGTGAAAGAGCCATTTGCATCCAGCTGTGGTGCAAGTCTATTTTTAACCATGAGCCATTCAGTGGGAGAGGTACCACAGAGTCATGAGCCATGAGACTAATTCCTGCTTGATTTTAAGTTGGATTCTCAAAATTCTCACCAATACAATAATAAAGGTTAGACTTTTCAAATGGGACTTCTTCTATTTGGTCCTTAAATTGGAATATTTTCCCTTTTAAAAAACTTTCTATTGACACATTTGACCTACAAATGTCAATATTAGACCAGCAAGCATGTGTGTACCTTACAGCCTATATCATGTCACATAAAATCTGATTATTGCAATTTCTACTTTTTCGAGTCATTCAGTTTTGGTTAAAATAAATAAATTGGCAACTTAAGTAATCAATGTTCTGTAATCATGTTTAATGAAAATGGTGATTATAATGAAAAATAAAATCTAAATGCCAAACATCAATCATTATGTTACTTCAAGAAAGTGTAATCAAGACTTTCTCCTCATGAGCGACTTCATTGAAATTCTTTCAGCTATTTCACTCCTATTCCCCCAAAAGATGAGATGATGTTTACAAAATGTTTACAATATTATATATGCAATGTAACTTAATGTAATATAATATAATATGTATAATTATATGATTTATTTAATATTTTTGCAGCGCAAGACAAAAATGTTGAAATATTTCAAATTGTAAAAGCACAGGAAGACAAGGTGGACACACTTCCTCGGACATTTGGCAGTGTTTAGTCTCTGTTATGAAGGCAGACAATCACAGCTCAAGTCATTTAAACTGACCAACAAACTGCACACTTCTTAGTTTGTCCACATACTTGCACCAGGGACTGTTATAGTAAATACAGACAAGTCAAACTTTCACAATCCCATGTGTGTTTGCCACTTTTAAGTGGGCGTCCAAATCAAGATGTTGCTGATTATACTGCGACAGTAAAAACCAAAACAAAAGTGGGATTACTTTGATAATTAAACATCAAAGGGTCAAATAGGCAAATGTTTTACACCTGCAAACTCAGCCATAAGGCGAAAAGCTGATGAGCCTTTACACAAAGTAAAGTATATAAATAACAGGTGCTCTCCAGTGCCAAAGAGACCCAACTCCTGAATATTACAATCACACTTTAGTGTGGCACCTTGACAAAACTCCAACTGGCACAGATGATCAACATATGTTCTGCAAGGCTACAAAGACACGGGGAAAACAAAAGTAAAAACCAAAGGAAACGGTGATTATCAAGCATTTAATTCAACAAAGATCACTACTCTATAGCCACACGGTGACTTGAAACAACTTTGAGCCAACTTTTTATCATTAAGAACATTGCACCACTGCAACCAACAGAGTATCACCCTATTTCTTAAAAGGGCAGCCTATTTCAATCTCATTTTGATTTCACCCTTTTCATTCCAAGCAAACAAGAGAGAGGCAAATGCCACCATGGCACTACACAGCCCTCACTGGTTAAGGTTCAGCTCTTTGAGGATCACATTCGTTCCTTAAATGTCTGACTCTCATTTGGATAAACAGGTTAGTCGACCCACGTGTGCGGTAAAGCTTTCACATCCAATCGAATTTTACTCTAATGGAATAAACCAACAAGCAAAGTAAGAAGCCAAGTGTCAAGATGCAACAAGGAGTCCCAGATGACAGAGTGGCACAGTGAAAACAAAAAAAAACGCATCAATAAAAGCATAAGGGCAGCTGAGCCAGTGAGCAGAGTTACGGGATTCATCACAGGAAGGGACATTAACGAGACTGAAGGTCAGACGCGGAAGTTGATTAAGACTTTGGAGCAGCGGACAAAGTGAGGAAAGGGGCCAACGTGGTCACAAAACAGCAACGTAAAAAAATATATATTCATAGTTATTACATGGTCCGTATCCATTTATAATGACTCCATAGCTTATAGCATGATTTAGTGCTCACATAGGATTCACACAAGTCACTGTGAAGAGATGAGAGCAACAGATGGAAGCCCCGAAGGCACACAGCACAAGAAGCACCATTTTAACATAAAAACAAAAACAAGCATGATCGTAATTAAACTCCATCTGCAGAGAGCTCTTACAAACACACTCTCAAACTTGAGCAACCAGTGGCTGATTGCTGCTAAAACGAGGGCATCATTTCCAAACATGAATGGACGCTGCTCTTTTTCCCCTTACCGTAATAGCCATCTTCTAACCACCCAAGCTGCTCCAGCACCTTAACAAAGAGGACCACGACCACCAGCACAGCAATCATTTCCAGTCCCTCAAAGTTCATAGTCAACATGTCAGACAGGTCACAAGGTGTCCATGGCGAACATGACGTCTCAAACCCAGTGTGCAGCACTGTCTGCAAGCCATTTAACGCCACTTGCTCTGATGAGAGACCGGCACAAGTCACAGAGGCAGGGAGGGGGAGATGAGTGGAGGAGAAAGGGAAGGGGTGTGGGGAGGGAGTGAAGTGGCAAGGATAAAGATGAGCGGGTGTGAGGAGAGAATGGAAAAAGCAGGCGAGAAGGAAAAAAATGGGGGGGGAGAGGACATAAAGAAAGAAAAAGAGAAATGATGGACAGTACACAGAGTGTTGTGATCCACCAGTTGCCGTGCGACACAGAGAAGTGTTGCAGAACTGCATGTCTAAAGAAGGTCAACGGCCATAACTCAGCAATATTATTGTAAATCCTGTCACATTATATTATATTGGACTACAAAATGAAATCGCCTTAGTCATGCTAATGATATGCCTTAGTAGAACAATTTTGCTCTGCTGTCAACATTTCGGTTGAGACCGAAATATCTCAGCCACTGGACAGACGGGGGATTGACCAACTTTCATACACAAGATCATACATATTCATTTTAACTTTAGACTAAACTGATGTAAAAATAAAAAGTTTACAAGTTGAGGTCGACTACTATGGGTTTTCTATGGCCGATGCCAATATTAGGCTTTGAAAATCAGTGCAGCTGGTGGCTGATATATGATGCCGATATTACCTTTGGCTGATTCCTTCTCCCCTGCATCTGATATAGTGGTTTAATGATCACAAATGCTCAACACAAAATTGCTAAACTTAAATCAACATTTATTGAACAGCTGCATGGTCTGCCTTCTCTTTTCAGAAAACAAAAATACATAAACAACTTGCATAAATAAGTATTAATGAGCCAATTATTAGGATTGCATAGTTTATGATGTGATCGCCCATTGCAGATTATTAGAAAATGACAAAGAGTAGCCTCATTAATTAGTCCAACAGATTACTCTCATCTCTGCAAGGTGTCTTCATGTCGAGGTGTCCCCGGGGCAAGAAACCTAACCCCATGCTGCTCCTGACCGCTGTGAGTGAATGGGTGTGAATGGCAAGTTTTAGTTACCAAGACTAGAAAAGTGCTATATAAATACAGACTTCATGATTACGAGATTCTTTTAGTGATTCCAGCTAAAAACAAACAACTAAACATGGGTCCATCATTCAGAGAAAAACACTGCTGCTGTGGAACATGGTCAGGGAATAACTCCCTTAGTACTCCTTGTACCCCTTGTACTCTTGAACGAAAGTTTGCTGCCCCGACACCTGTGGTTACTAAAGAGGTCACAGCATGTTGCAGTAGTGAATACAGATGGTTTTCATTTTAGCAATGGCTATTTTCTGCACAGATTATTACTGCAATAAGAGTGAAACACACCGTTTAGAGACAGAGTTGCAAAGTGCTTCATAATGAAGGGGGGGAAAAAAACAATGTGACACGCTGAACAGACGACCTGTGAAGCGATAATATCCATATTATCCTCGTGATCCCGGGAGAACAAAAAGGAAGGTTCAATACCAATATGGAAACACAACTTTGCACGAGCGCCGTTTTTGCTTTTATAGCAAGTAATAGCAGAAAATTACAGCAAAATTGCTGCAGCAATTTCACTGACAGAGAGAACACCTCACAGTGCCAATCCAGTCCAAAAATGTGCAAAGGGTTTGGAATAATTTCCCCCTTTTAATATTTACACTGAACTAATAGCTCGGACTCAGTCAGAGGGAGACTGGACAAAGAATCTGTGGGTGGACTGATGAGTGAAAAATGTCAGCTCGAGCTATCGCCCGCGTTTGCGACCTCACCATCACCTGGACTTTAAATAAAGGCGGAAACCTTTAGGGAGGAATGTGGAGGGAGAGGTCACAGAGAAAGACAACACGACAGAGAAGAAAAGACTCAAACACAGTGGAAATGAGCCTGCAGTCAGCCGCAGGTGGCTGCTGGAGAACGAGCATCAGAATTCAACTAGTCTCTCCCGACTGTGTCTGGAGCTGACGGCATCATTTGTCAAGTGTAACATACATTATGAATATGATAAGGAACATGAAGATGTTAACATATTCCACGTATGACAGAGAGCTCAATTCGTCCTCGCTCCTCGCTCACATCCTATGGACACCAAAGCAGGCTTTCCAAGATTTAGTATGACCTAAAAAACATTTTTAAAATGGGCCATAATAACACATGACATATCTGCCTGCCAAAAACACATGAAAGGAGCTTTTAGCCTTTATCAACTTTAAAAAGAAATCAGCATAAAAAAAGCAAAAGACGTCTTTCATGCAGGTGAGTATATTCCACAGCGTATGGTACAATGAAATGTTACAAAGCCACACTTGTTTGTGTCCATGAAGAAAGAAGTGACTATGTAGCTTATAATTACAAGCTACCCCAGAGAGGAGGTCTCTTTCAGTGCCTCTCAGGGATGGAACTGACCCCACATATATCTTCACAGCCCGTCAGCTCAAAGAGAATTTTTAGGACAGTGATTTTACCATGGAAACAACCTCTGTACTGGATGTGTGCGTGTGCTACTGGGCAGCTCATTTAGCCCACTATCAGTTACTTTTCTTTATTTGTGGCAGCTGAGCAAGAGCCAAATATAGCCCCTCCTGAGCCCCGACAGAGAGACAGGGTGTGTGCGTGTGTGTGTGTACATGACATGACAGGACAGGGGACAGGCAGCTGTGTAGGCAGCTCTTAGGTAATAGGGTTTGTAAAGGTGAGAATAAGGTGTAAAAGAAGTTTCCCATGGCGAGGGATTCAGTTTGACAGAGAGGAAACAAGCTCGAAGGGGTTTAACTTTCAACTCGATGTCAGCTTTTCTTTTTTTTTCGTTCAGAGATGTGTATAATAAGAGAGCATGACCTAATCAAAATAAAAAATAAAAAACGACAAGAAAAACTTCCGACATCTCCTCTCCAATCACCTCTGAACTTTGCATAGGGTGTAATCAACCCTGTTGGCTAATGGTAATGAAAATAATCAGGGTTTCATGCATGTCATCAGCACACAGTATGCTGTATCAATCAGTGTGTGATTGGTGATGAAGGTAATTGCCAGTTTGGAGCATTGTGGTGTGTTGGTTAAAGCTGTGAGCTCTGAGCAGCAACACCTGAAAATACACTGATCTATAAGAGGCAGCCAGAAGCAGCAGATCAGTCCACAGTTCAAATAAATCCCGAGTTGTAATAATGAGCATTTCCTACTTGAGACTGATTTTTTTGTTTACTATTACCTGCTACAAAATATGACCAATAGCTGCCTTATTGTCCATAAGCCATCTATCATTTAGGGATGATAATATAACTTCACAACAGTTAGGCTTATTTGAATTTAAGGGATCACAACGTGAGTGGACCTGCAGGTACAGTAAAACATCATATTAACAAAAACAAATTGTAAGGAAGACAATGTTTCCTCATGTTAAATTAAGTTACAATTGAATTTCCATCCCCAGGCGAAGCACAAAGCTGCGCTGCTGTGTTAAAACCAATTTCTTTGTCTTCCATTTGTTTGTGGGAAATTACACAAGAGGCTCACTGTGGCCTGTAACCTTCAGCCAACATGGTTAATTGTAAACAAATGTGATTTGGGCCTCGTTATACTCATCTTAATGGTTTGTGGTACGATGGGGTTGCTGTCAAATTTGTTGCATGAGACCTTTTCTGGGAAAGAGAACATGACCCGAGACAAAATGCAATCAAATGAAATGGCCTCTTTGTTTTACAGAAGGCAGTGTTGAAGGCCAT